>NW_003852512.1:5690052-5695212 GCF_000181295.1 Otolemur garnettii
CCTTTTAAAGTATACAGTCCAGTAGCTTTTAGTACATGCAGAGTCAGAGTTGTGCAACCATCACAAGTATCTAAATACTGTCATCACCCTGAACATAGATTTTGTACTCCATTAGCAGTCAGTCCCTGTCTCCATTCCCTGAGACCCTTTAAAACACTGATCATCTTACTTATTTTAATAACATTTTTATTGGGATGTAACTCATGTACAAACACTGACTCATTTAAAGTGTATGGCTAATATATTTTTTTAAATTACTAGAATTGTTCAACCATCACTGCTATCAAATTACTGAATACCAGCCTATCACAGGGTGGGAGAGAGGGAGATGAAAATATATCAAGGTAAACTGTCACAATGTGCCTTATTCTTATAATAATTCAGCCGTTTTTCTGAAATAAAAGTTCCTTAGATTATTGCAAAACTTTAATTCTCAGAATCCTAAAAAGATTAATTTTGACAATTTCTGCCATGTTTTGAACTGCTTTTCCAGAAGACTAGGTTTTCATATTTCCTTTCTGCTTTGAGACAAGGTTCTTGTGCACAACTTAAGACACAAAAGTTCTCAAATGCTCCAGATCCATTGATGGACTACATAGTCCATAATACTTAATATAGCAACCTCTGTGAACTCAATACCAGTTGTATCATATAGTTATATATTTTAAAATCTCTTTTCTGGCTCATTGCTTGTAGCACAGTGGTTACAGCACCAGCCACATACACCAAGGCTGGCAGGTTCAAATCTGGCCCACACTGGCTAAAAAAAAAAAAAAAAAAGAATAGTCAGGCATTTTGTGGCAGACACTTGTAGTCCCAGCTACTTGGGAGGCTGAGACGAGAGACTTGCTTAAGCCCAAGAGTTTGAGATTGCTGTGAGCTGTGATGACACAACACTCTACTGAGAGTGACACAGTGAAACTCTGTCTCAAAAACAAACAAACAAATAAATAAATAAAAATCTCTTTTCTTCTATTTTCCTTCTTCCCATACATATACATTGAAAATCTACTGTGTACTAGGATCAGAGGTGGATGTTGAGAGTTAAAAACACAATAAAATAGAGTTTATGCTTGCATGAAGTTTAGAATGTTTTATGGTAGACAGACAACAAACATAGTCAAGGTCACTATGTCAGTCAGGGGTCTACAGAAAAACAAAATCAAGAATAGATATCTGGGCAGTGCCTGTGGCTCAAAGGAGTAGGGCACTGCTCCCATATGCCAGAGGTGGTGGGTTCAAACCCAGCCCTGGCCAAAACCCGCAAAAATAAATAAATAAATAATAAAAGAATACATATCTATATCTATGTCTACATCTATGTCTACATATCTAGCTATCTATATATCTATAACTATGTGTGTGTGTGTGAGCAAGAGAGATAGAGAAAGAGAGAGAAAAAAAGAGTTTATATGATTGATTCACATGATTATGGAGACCACAAATTCCCATGATTTGCCATCTGAAAGATCGCAACCAGGAAGACTGGTGGTATATTCAGTCTTAGTCCAAAAGTATGAGAATTAGGATGACTGATGTTATATTTCCTAGTCTGAATCTAAAGACCTGAGAACCAAAAGAGAGGACTGGTTAAAGTCCTGGAAATTGAAGTCTGGAGAACTAGAAACTAGAACTTCTCTCAGCGGTCAAGAGAAGTATGTCTCAGCTCAAAAGACACAGAGAGAATTTACTCTCCCTCTGCTGTTGGTTCTATTGAAGCTCTTAACAGATTGGATGGTAACCACTGGTTCTTCTTTACCAAGTCTACCAATTCAAATGCTATTCTCTTCCCGAATCACCCTCACAGACACATTCAAAAATAATGTTTACCAACTATCTGGTGACTCCATTGACCAATCAGGTTGACACATAAAATTAACTATCACCTAGGACAGTTATCAAAGCAGATTGAGGTGTGTATAGAATTTATACTCACAGGACAAGGAATACTGGGGTATAAATTTTTCACCTTTTATCTTTAAAATATTGTTGGAATGTAAAATTCTCTAGGTTATGTTTTCTATCCATAGATCTATATCTATATTTTTATGCCACTACTATGCTGTTTTAATCACTGTAGACTTGTAGTATGGCTGAAGTTTGGTAACATAATCACTCCAGATTCATTTTTATTTCTTTGAATCACATTGGTTCTTTTTTTTTTTTTTTTCTAGTTCCATGTAAAAGGAAGTATTATTTAATCAAGATCTTCAAAGTATGACCTTGGTGCATTGATGGGGATTGTATTAAATGTGTAGATCCCTTTGGATAATATGGACATTTTAATAATGTTAATTCTTCCCAGCCATAAACATGGTATGTTCTTTCATTTGTTACATAATGCAACAGATTTTTAATGCTGTGATTTTGTCTGTCTTTGGTTGAGGGAGGAATCTGCATCCTGATGTATGCTTTATGCTTTCTAGGGTTTCCCAGAGTGGCATTCATCTCTTCAAGTGGGCAGAAAGGGAGCTGTGAAATAAACCCCTGGAGGGGTCCACTGGGCACAGATCCTGGATAGCATCACTCCAGAAGGCAGGGAAAATTCCTGTCCCCAGCAGGAGAGCAACTCAGGTGGGACTTTGCCTCACCAAAGTTAGTGTAGTTGAGCTACAATTTCCTCCCACAGTGGGGCTGGGGTTGCACCAGGCCACACAATGCATAGGTCTGTTGGAGTTCCTACCAGACCCTTGGAGGGGCAGGGCCTATCCCCCTTTTCTCTCATGCCAAGCTAAGGATCCCATTGGTTGCTGGTGACAAAGCAAGTAGACTCTGTAATCCTTGCTTTCTGGATTGCTATGGGGGCTGGGTAAGGAGAAAACTTTTATCTTTCTGGTACCTGCTTATGAGTCTGGCCCTCTAGGCTATCAGGGCCAGGCAGAGCTATAGTCAAATCATGTTAATTAAAAGAATATTCGGTAGGTGGTGGATAATTGTAGTGATGGTAAGATTGGTAAATATTTTTAGAGCATAGTAGCGGGAAAAGAGAATATATTTATTTAAATTTGTAACTCTAGGTATATTTGACATAATATCCTTATATTTTATTTTATTCTAAGAGTATAAACATTATTGTAAATGAAGAGAAAAAATATAAATAAAAAGTTGACCAGTGAAAGTGGTTAGTTGTGGGGAAGGCAATCAGAAGTGGGGAAGAAAATGGAAGGGGGCTGGGACTACTGTTTTGGTTATAAGATTTGAAGGACAATTTAACTTCGAAATTATGCACTTATATAACATTAATAACAATGAAGTTGAATTGAATACATAAAAGTGTTAATAATTAGTATAAGTAATTAACTATCTGCCTTTACGAAATATCAGTCCTGTTCAGTATTCACATTTTATTTATTGTACTACCATGAATTATTGGTAAATGTTGGAGATTTTTCCTTTTTTAATTCCAATATATTAAGGGGTTAAAGATGTTTTTGTTACATAGATACACTATTATAATGAGGAAGGTAGAGCTTTTAGTGGCTAACCAGAGGAACAGTTTTCATTGTACCTAATAGGTAAATTTTTATCCTACACACCTTTCCCATGCTCCCTACCCCTTGGTTTCTTTTTTTTTTTAATTGTTGGGGGAATCATTGAGGGTACAATGAGCCAGGTTATACCCTGTAATATGTTATAACACCTTATACACCAAGGGTGTGTGTATAATATAACACACACCCTTCTCCCACCCCCCAAAAGTGTGTCACATACTGTGGCCCCAGACCCCACTCCCTCATTCTCTCTCTCTCCTCCCACATTTCTCATCCCCCCACCATGTACTAGCATCAGTTGTCCTCATATCACAATTGAGTACATTGGATTCTTGCTTCTCCATCCTTATGATGCTTTACTAAGAAGAATGTATTTCAACTCCATCCAAACTAATACAAAAGATGTAAAGTCATCATCCTTTTTAGTGGCTGTATAGTATTCCATGGTATACATATGCCACAGCTTGTTAATCTATTCTTAGATTGGTGGGCATTTAGGTTGTTCCCACAATCTGGCAACTGTAAATTAAGCTGCAATAAACAGTCTAGTGCAAATGTTCTTATGATAAAATGATTTTTTTTGTTCTGGTAGATGACCAGTAATGGGATTCCAGGATCAAATGGGAGGTCTAATTTGAGTTCTTTGAGGATTCTCTATATTTCCTTCCAAAAATGTTGCCCACATCACAAAGACTCAAAGCTACAGATGCTGGGATGGCTGTGGAGAGAAGGGAATACTTTTTCACTGCTGGTGGGAATGCAAACTCATACAAAGAACAGGAGAGAAGGAGGTCAGGAAGAAAGTCTGAAATTGATGGAAGAAATGGTATTGATCAGGATGGTGCTAAGGCTATGCTTGTAACTCAAAGGTTTTGAAGAGGCTAGACTGGGAAGGTTCCTCAAAGTCAGGTGGTACTTACCAGCCTGAGCAGAGCCAGACTCTTCCTCTGACAAAATTGGGACCGGAAGGAAAAAAACAAAAACAAAAAGCACTGAGGAAAATTAAGTGAGAATGAAAACTAAATAGCAAAATTCTGCAGTGTGGTCTTGCAAATACTATCATCCTAGCACCAGAGGTAGAAAGAGCTCTTAACCCCCTTGAGCCAGATCACTGCTTCACTGATCTGGCCTGCCTGCCAGACCACAGCTGTGCTCCCCCGCCAGCTCTCAACAACAACAACAAAAAAGAAATAATATTAACATAATCATAGATCAAGGTAATTAAAAATGCTAAAATGTATCTAATAGAGGAGAGAGAGGGAAGTGGAGTAAAGAAAGAAAGCAGAAAGACAAGTAAAAGGGAAGGGATACCTTAGCTGTTCTAGAGCCCATTGTGGGAGAGATGAGAAAGTAGAAGAGTCTCTGTCCAAAGAGAGAATGTACTGGAGGTAAATAATGAGAGAAAACAAATGAGGCTAAAATACTGTTACGAAAAAATATAGGAGCCCTTGCTCTTTATGAAAGTAAAAATAGAAGTTAAGAACCAACCATAGAAATAGGCAAGAAATAAAACACATCTGTACAAAGTATCAGAAAGCTATAAATGACCCAAAATAAGAAACCTCAGTAACAAATCAGTGAAAGAACAGAAAAAAAAGAAAGAAAGAAAGAAAGGAAGAAAATAAAAAGAAAATATAACAAGAAGAAAAAAGAAAAAAAACTAATTTTT
>NW_003852512.1:5695368-5702299 GCF_000181295.1 Otolemur garnettii
GGTGGCCCTGTAGTTTTAAGAGACAGACAACACAGCTGATAACCTCTCTCTAGAACCCAAGCATAGACCAGATCCTCAACTTAATTGTCCACAATTATTGCCTGATTATTTCCTCAGCATTCAGATTTCACCAGGTTGGGAACTCAGATCTCTCTGGAATCCATCAGAAGCAGGTCTCACTGTGACCTCAGACAACAGTTCTGAGATGATAGAATCCCTGAGCCTGTCATGACTAAAGCACCCATCCTAGCCAGCGGAACTAAAATGGCTATGTTCCTCTAGGGAGCCCAGCCTCAAGACCTTCTCAAGACCTTGCCATAATGGCCAACCCCTTGCTGCCAGGACCTTCCCAGGATGGCTGTCTCTACTGCTGTCAAACTGGTGGCAAATTCACTCCAACCATCCTTCAAATCTGGAAGATATATACTGTTCACGTTTGCCCACTCTTCCAGGCAATCTACTCAACTGCACTTCCCCTGAGAACTGAATATTGCAAAAAGGCTTCCTCCTATCTGGGACTTCCATGGCTCTCATCAGCAGATGCCACCGGGGGTTCCCTCCTCCCACCGGAGGCCTGTGCAAGACTTGCCTATCTGTCATATCTCTGCCCTGCTGCTCAAGATCACGTACAACCAGCACCCCACTGTGTCACAGCGCACCCTAAGCGGCAGAGTAAAATCTCCTCTCCAAATATTACCCCCACTAACTCATGGTACTCAGTTGCTCTAGGAGAACTCAGCCTGATGGCCTTCCTGATTCACCATATTGCTCCACATCCCCTACTTCTTAGTTTCTAAAGCCATTCACATCTCTTTGTGCCTACGTGTACCCACTGTTTAGCTTCCAGTTATTAGTGGGAACATGGTGTGTTTATCTTTAGATTCCTGAGATATTTAACTGAAGATGATGGTACCCTACTCTATTGAAGTTGTTTCAAAAGACATTATTTCATTCCTTTTCATGGCTGTGTAATATATCACAGTATATATCTTATGTATAAACAATATATATGTTATAAATACAATATTATGTCATATATTATCTATAATATATGTACAAAATAGATTATGCACATATATCTCATTTTTTATGCAGTTGTGAATTGTGCTGCAATGAATATTGGAGTGCAGGTATTTTTTGATAAAATAATTTATAGAAATGCAGTAATGGGATTTCTGAATCAAATGGCATGTTTACTTTTGCCTTTTAGTATTTTGGGGAATATTCAGCCTATTTTCTATAAAGAATATACTAGTTCACAGTCCTGTGAACAGTACATAAATGTTCCTTTTTTCTCTGCAAACATATAATTTTTTTTTACTTTGTTTTTAAGGCAAAATGACTAATAGGAACCTGTGAGAGCCTTACACTATAGCTAACAGCATCTCAAGTACAGCCAGCAACTGTAGCACCAGCCCATTCTCCCATAGGTCTCTTTATTCAATCAAAACTCATATATCATGTTTACAACATAATACATAAGCTTAATTGGAGTTATTCAAAGCAAGGCACCCCCAGTAATCATTAACAGTCAGAAGAAAGGAAACAAAGAAAAGTCATGCAGGCACTCCATGTAAGGTTACAAGATAGACTTTACAAATTGGGGATAAACTTGCCTCACTCTGTTCAGTGATTTCTACTTATGCCTGGGCAAAACTCAGGGGATGGTCATCTTTGGTTGCTAGCTATTCTGTTCTCAGCCACCAGATAACAATCAGGCCATCTGCAGCACCCAAAAGGGGCACAGGTTCTTGGAGTCTGCTCAAAAGGAAACCCAGAATTGTAGCTCTGAATCTGTCCAGTAATAGACATCCTGTTTAGAACACCAGGCTATTGCTAGCCTTGAGGGCTTTGAGGAACTTGAACTCTGGGCAACAAGCCCTCCAGAAATGCCTGGCCTAAAGCACACTGCAAACTCCCACAGACTCTGGCCACTGAACAATCTTGGAGCTCTTGCTGCTGTGCTTCTTAGGCCTGGGTTATCCTTTTCCTTTCTTTATTGCCTTGCTTTTGGGTGATGAAGATGAGGATAGGTCCTCTGCCTGTATTCTACAGTCTTCTTTTCTTTTTCTTTCTTTTTTTTTTTTGACTTTTTAATAATGACCATTTACCAAAGAGTGAGGTGGTATCTCATTGTTGTTTTAAATTTTAATTCCCTAATAATTAGTGATGTTGAGTATTTTTGTTATGTTACACCAAATATGTTTTTTTTTTCCTTCGTAGGGAAGTAAAATAAATTATCTCTTACAATGTCTGCATCAGGAAACTCCATGGAGCTCTTTTGTGGCCAATAGCTCAAAAGCCCCTGGATTATAGCATCTCTGACTTCTCTTCCAAATTTGAGAATTTTTTTTTCTATCATTATGTTAGGAACTTTGACAATTATATATAAATAGAGGGATATTTTCAGAGGAGTTTTTAAAAGGAATACATGAAAAGTATTGTGTTACATAGATGATAATGATGACAATCACCATTTTAGATTTGTACATATATTTTGATTTCTCAAGGTTTTATACCTAGAATTTATTCTCTCAGTAAAATATTTAAGGTGATCATAAATGTACCCAGACTTCGATTTTTGAGAGCTTCTTAAAACTTACTCATCTTATCTTTCCAATAATGACACAATGCATATCATTACTCATCAATATGGTTTTATATCAGTTCCAGATGATTTCACAAAATAAAGCAAGTATAAGACCATTTGGTCAGGTTAAAGAATAAATTACATAATTATCCTATTTATTAATATAATCACTGTCATGACTAAGATGATTGAAAATACAGGTCTTACAATTCATATTATCAAATTTAGTATACGAAATCAGAATGGAAATTTCCCTTTCAGTCTTTTGAATATGACCCACATTTAATTCAGAAATCACTGAGCTTAGCAGAGACATGCAGGCTATGGAATAGGGTAATGATCAGGGGATTATAGATCACAAAAAAGAAGATGACAGCCATTCTATCTGGGTAACACACGTTAAGAACATTGAATCCATACTTTACCATTTAAAAAGCAAACTAATTTTTTCTCCATTTTTAAGAACACTGAGCTGCTGCTTTATCTCAAAATACTTACTGTCAACATTATATTTCTCCCACTGACAGTACTGGGCTATAAAATTATTTGTATAATTTGCATTTTTGTAGATTTGTTCTTGCAAAGTCCTCGGGTTCTACTATATAAGCATTTTTATGTCATGACATTTTGTTAATCTAATTTTTCTCAAATTTTATTTGATACTTGATTGCTTTTAGTGGTGTCACACATCACTGCTACAAATGTCCCAATGTTCTTTACTGATACTTTACATTTACTATATTTTACAACATAGATACATTAGGACTTATAGAAATTAGCATTTTAGCACTATTTTAGTATCAGTTTCCTATAAACTACTTGGATATATTTTCATTTTTTTTTTTTTTTGCCATTTAACATGTTTTGTGGTTCTGCTGGTCCTACTTCCCTATATATGCAACTTTAATTTTGTGTAGTGATGACATAAATTTAAGCCTTCAATATATTCAATATTTCATCAGAAATTATTTGCAGCTACTATGAAAGTTATCAGGTTATAAAATGCTCAATAAAATCAACTCATTCAATATGAGATAGGAGTCTCTTCAAGTATATAAACAAATAATCAGTTCATTTACTTGATTAAGTTGATTTAATACTCAAAATCTTGGATCTTTATACTCTTAGCTCAAGCAAACCTATATATCAAGCAATGGCTCAGAAATTGTTACACTTATTGATATTTACTTTGATATATATATAGCAAAACATACATAGCATAATATTCTAGATTATGCTATGATTAAAAATACCCACAAAATTTTAGTGCATTAAAACAACAAAGGATTTACTCTTGTTTTTACTATATGTAAATCTTCAGTTGGCATATAGCTTTGATCATCATTGTTACTTAGGGACCCACATTGATAGAGCAGTCACCATTTCAAGTGTTCTTGTTAACTTTTTCTCAGAGAATAGTTTTATAGAGAGCTTTGCTTTGTAGGTAAATCCTCCAACTAGGAAAAAAATAATAATAAATAGGGCTGAAATAAATTTCGAAGATGATGCATATGGCTATGCCCTGGATGGTGGTGATGTAAATATGGACACCTTTTTTACATTTAATTCATATTTTAATAAACTGGTTTAAAAATTTATCCATTCAGGAATGATCATATATTACTTCTTCTTACAACTCATTGGCTAGACTTCATGAAGCCCAACTTAAAGGGCAAAAATTTAATTCTACCATGTGTTCAGAAGATAGAGACATGGACATATTTGGTAAAGCGCATTAATGGATTCATCACATTATAGGGTTTTCACACTATTGATCAACAATAGAAACATTTGATTAAATACATAGGCTTGAATTTTAAAAATAGAAACATGTGGAACTTATTAGAAAGTTTCATGTTCAAGTTGGATGACTTAAGCTCAAGTGTAATGCCTTGTGGTAAAATTAAATGTTCTATATTTAAGACAGATATTTTCTAGATATCACAAACAGCTTCATAAACCAAATCAAGCAAAAACAAAGTAGAGCATTTACATAGTATATATGATAGCTGCATGAATCCTAAGTAATTGGGACATTTGTGTTTTATGTTAAAATTCATCTACATTAAAAATTATGTCTAAGAGAGAGTGGTCCAAGATGGCCAAACAGAAATCTCCAGCAATCATCCTTCTCCACGAGCACAAAACTTCAACAACAAGCCACACAAGGTAGTGACATCAGAAGAACCAAAAACCTGATAAGTCAGCATAGTATCTGGTTTTAATATTATATTAAATGAAGAGGCATTGAAGAGGGCAGAAAGAAAATTTTGCATAGCCTTCCTCCATCCCTCTCCCATCCCCTGGTATTGCCACACCAGCATGCCTAGTGGAGATAGAATCTGTGTGCCAGAGGAGAGGAGTGAACTGATGGTTGGATTTTGTATCAGAGCTCAGGGTCACACTGTCACAGAGGAACACAGCTCAGGGCAGAATTCTGCCAGTGACTAAGGAAAGAGCATTTTTTTTTTTTTTTGAGACAGTGTCTCACTCTGTAGAGTGCTGTGTCATCTTAGCTCACGGCAACATTAAACTCTTGGGTTCAAGCGATTGTCTTGCCTCAGCTTCCCAGATAGCTGGGACTACAGGTGCCTGCCACAATGCCAGACTACTTTTTTTGGAACATGGTATTGCTTTTGCTTAGGCTGGCCTTGAACTTGTGAGCTCAGGCAATCCACCCGCTTCAGCCTCCCAAGTGCTGGGATTATAGGCATCAACCACCACATCCAGGCTGGAAGGAGCATTTAGACCAGCCTGGCCAGAGGTAAATCCTTCATCCCCAAACCAGAGTTAACAGGAAGCTCCAATTCCAACTGAGAATTTCAGCCTGGAGACTGAAATAAATTTATAGGTAATTAGGCCACCAAAGCTTCTGTCCTCCTTCCCTCAATTTTAAAAAATGTAACTTCAGAAGAATCTTCATTCACTTGGGAAAACAAAAGGGAAGAGTTCAAAGGACATTGTTTTGCATCTTGAGTACCAGCTCAGACACAGTAAAACAAAGAACTAAGTAGAAGTCAGAAGCCCCTGATTCCAAGCCTTGGTTAATGAATGGCTCTCCTAGGCCAGAAGTAAATACACTTCCGTGAAAAGAAGGACCCAGTCTTATCAGGATTCACCATCTGCTAACTAAAGAGCCCTTGGGCTTTGAATAAATATCAGAAGGAACCAGACTATAGTCACCACAGGCTTTGGGTGAGACCGATCTGACTTCAGGTGTGACCTGGAACAATCCTAGATGCAGTGGTCATGAGGAAGTACCCACATTGCTCATCCCCAAACACTAGTATCCCAGCACTGCAGGAGAGTGAGATATTTGCCTAGTAATCCAGAGAATTCTCTTTTATCTTACCCTAGTCCGTCAGTGCGGTAGCACCGGAATCTGCAAGAGTTATAGCATTACTAGCTTGGAGTGACCCCAGTGCTGATACAGCTGTAATGCTCAAAGTCTTGGATCACAACACTCAATTCTCTTATCTATATGGAAGGCTTTCCCAAACATGTCATGTCCAAACAAGATTGAATTGCAAAGATTAAAATAAATACCTAGATCTTTAAAGCCAAGACATCAACAAACATCAAGAAATATCACAAATACCCAGGAAAACAAGACTTCACCAAAAGTATTAAATAAGGTACTGAAGACTAATCCTGGAGGGCTGAAGATATGTACTATTTTTGACAGAGAATTCAAAATAGCAGTCTTGAAGAAGCTCGTTAAAGAGCTTAATGTTAAAGATGACACCAAGAAAGAAGTCAGAAGGGTTTATAGTAGGACCTCACATAATGTACAGAATGCAATGGTACATGTCAAAACTATTAAGAGTAAAGTATAAATATCTTACCACAACAAATAAGTAAGGTGAGGGTTATGTTAACTAGTTTGACATAAACATTCCACATTGTATATCAAATCAGCACATTTTGTTCCATAAATTTATTAATGTACACAGTTATGATTTCATAAAAAATAAAGCAACCAATAAAAAATTATACAAAAAATAGATGGATAAGGTCATTATATAATGATTAATGGGTCAATTCATCAGGAGAATATAATAATTCTAAATATATACTCACTCCACAATGGAAAAACCAGTTACATAAAGCAAATATTATCAGAGCTAAAGGGGGAGATACACAATAATCACTGGAGTCCTCAAAATTCTACTTTCATCACAGGGCAGATCTTACAAACATAAAATAACAGACATTATACTTAATCTGCACTGTCTACCAAATGGATGTTATAGATATTTATAGAACATTCCACCTGACAAATGAAGAATACACATTCTTTTCCATAGCTTATGAATCATATTCAAGAACAGATAATATATA
>NW_003852512.1:5702319-5706821 GCF_000181295.1 Otolemur garnettii
CAAGTATTTTCTCTGACCACAATGAAATAAAACTAGAAACCAATAGGTATAGAAACATTAGAAATTATAAAAATGCATGGAAACTAAACAATACAGTCCTGAATAACCAGGGACTTATTGAAGATGGTAAAGATAAAATTTAAATATTTCTTAAAACAAATATAAATGAAAACACAATATACCAAAACTATCGGATATAAAAAAAAGTAGTACCAAGAGAAAAATTTGTAGCAGTAAGTGCCCACATCAAAAAAGTGGTAAAGCTTGAAGTAAACAAACTAAGAATATATCTCAAAGAACTGGAAAAATAAGAGCAAGCCAAACCCCAAATTGGTAGAAATAAATAAGTAATAAATATCAGAGCAGAAATGAGTGAAATAAAAATGAAAATATTATAAGACATCAATAAAATAAAAAGTTGACTTCTTTAAAAGATAAACAAAATTGGAAACTTTTAGGTAGACTATAAATAAAAGTGAAAAGACCAAAATAAATAAATCAGAAATAAAAAGAGATATTACAGCCGATATTGCAGAAATTACAAGGATTATTGGGGACTACTATGAACAACTATATGCCCATAAATTGGAAAATGTAGATGAAACGGGTGCATTCTTACACAAATACAGCCTATGATGTTTGAATCAGGAAGAAATCCAAAACTTGAATAAATCAATAACAAGTAACAGGATAATGATTATAAAATGTCTTCCATCAAAGAAAATCCAAGGACCTAAAGGCTTCACTACTGAATTCTATAAAGCATTCAATGAAAAATTAATACCAATCTCATTTAAGCTATTCTAAAAAGTCAAGGAGGAACTAATACTCCTGAAATCATTCTGCAAAGCCTGTATTAAGCTGACACTACCCCAGAAAAAGATACAACAAAAAAAAGGAAAATTATAAGTCAATATTCTAATGACATGGACACAAAAATTTTCAACACAATACTAGCAAACCAAATTTAATAACACATTAAAAAGATTATTCAGTATGATTAAGTGGGATTCATTCCAAGGTTGCAAGGAGGGTTCAGCATACACAAATCAATCAAATGGACATATCATATCAACAGTAGAGAGGACAAAAACCACATGATCATTTCAATTGATGTTGAAAAAGCATTGAGTAATGTTCAATGTCCCTTCATGATAAAAACTCTCAAAAAACTTGGTATCTAAGGAACTTACCTTAACATAATAAAAGCCACATATGACAAACTCACAGCTAGTATTGTACTAAATGTAAAAAATCTGAAAGCCTTTTCTCCAAGATTTGGAACAAGACAAGAATACTTACTTTCAATACTGCTATTAAACGTAGTACTGGAAGTTCTTGCTAGAGCAATCAGAAAAGAGAAAGAAATAAGAGGTATCTAAATTGTAAAGGAAGATGTCAAATTACCCTTGTTTGTAGAAGATAGGATCTTATATCTAGAAAATTGTAAAGACTCCCCCCCACACACAATTAGAATGAATAAGCAAATCAAGTAAATTCACTGAATAAAAAATCAACTGCAAAAAATCAATAGAATTTCTATATGCCAACAGTAAACAATCTGAAAATTAATACAACAAGATAACATAATTTACAATAGTTACAAATAAAATGAAATACCTATGAATAAACTTAAGCAAAGAAGTGAAAGATCTCTACAATGAAAACTATAACACACTGATGAAAGAAACTGGCAATGGTACACACAAAAAGAATGTTATTCCATGGTCGTGATTTGGAAGAATCCTTACTGTTGAAGTATCCGTATTACCCAAAGCAGTCTACAGATTCAATATGATACCCATAGAGAGACCAATGACATTCTTCACAGAATAGAGAAATAGTTGCAAAATTTACATGGAATCCCAAAAGGACCAGAATCATTAAAGCCTTCTTGAGAAAAAAGAAGAAAACCAGGGCAATCACATTAGCTGACTTCAAATTATACTACAAAGCTATAGTAACCAAAACAGCATGATACTGGCCTAAAAACAGGCACACAAACAAAGGGAACATAATACAGAACCAAAAAATAAATCTCCATATCTATAGTAAACTTAACTTGGATAACTTTGCCAAGAACTTACCTTGGGGAAAGGATAGTTTCGTCAATATTTGGTGCTGGGGAAAGTGGATATCCATATGAAGAAGAAATAAAGTTGACTCTTAGGGCGGTGACTGTGGCTCAAAGGAGTAAGGTGCTGGCCTCATATATGGGAGGTGCCAGGTTCAAACCCAGCCCTGGCCAAAACTGCAAAAAAAAAAAAAAAAAAAAAAAAGAAAGTTAACTCTTATTTCTGGCTGTATACAAAAATTAGATCAAAATAGATTGACAAATTATTTTTTAATTTTTTTTGATTGGCAACTTAAATATAAGGTCTGAATCTATGAAACTATTAAAAGAAAACATCATAAAATGCTTTAATGCTTTAGGATGTTGATCTGGGCAAGGACTGCTCGAGTAATACCTCCAAAGCACAGGCAACCAAAGCAAAATTGTACAAGTGGGATCACATTAAGCTAAAAAGCTTCTAAACAGCAAAGAAAACAATAAACATAGGGAGGAGACAACCTTCAGAGTGTAGAGAAAATATTTGAAAATTATCTATTTGACAAGGGATTAATAACTTCATAACTTCAATATACTATATATGGTGGTCGAAACTATATATGGTGGTCGAACAACTCAATAGGAAAAAATGGAATGATCCAAACAAAAAATAGGAAAATGATCTGAATAGACATTTTTCAGAAGAAGACATAAAAATGGCCAATAAGTATAGAAGAAAATGCTAACGTCAATAATAAAAACTACAATGAGATGCCATCTCACTCCAATTAAAACAGCTTTTATTAAAAAGAAAGGCAATAATAAATGCTGGAGAAGATGTGGCGAAATGGGAAACCTTGTATACTATTGGTAGGAATGTAAACTAGTACAACAACTATGGAGAACAATATGGAGGTGACTCAAAACACTAAAAATAGAACAACCCTAACATTCAGTATTTCAAATGTTATGTACGTATGCAAATAAATGGAATTCATATTGTTAAAATATGGCTACATTTCAACATGTATTGCAGCACTATTCGCATTAGCCAAGAGTTGGAATTAAACTAAGTGTTTGTTAGTAGACGAATGGATCAAGAAATTGTGGTTAATATGCATAGTGGAATATTATGTAACATCTAAAAATAATGAAATTCTGCCATTTTCAACAACATGTATGGATCTGGAGAATAATTTGTTAAGTGAAATAAGCTAGGCACAGGAAGACAAATACCACATGTTCTCACCCGTATATGGTTACCAGAGGTTGGAACTATAATGGGTAGAGGAAATGAAGTGGAGATGGTTATGGGCACAAGAATATACTTAGATATATAGAATGAACAATAGTTGATAGCATAACAAAGTGAAGATGGTCCACAATAAGTTAGGGCACATCTTAAAATAACTGAAAGAGTGGAATTGGAATGTTCCTAATACACACACACAAAAAGATAAATTTATGAAGTTATGGATATCCCAATTATCCAGATTTGATTGATACACATTGCATATCTGATGCCTGTATCAAAACATCACATGTAATTTCTAAACATATATAATTATGTGTACCCACAGTAATTAAGATAAAAATGATGTCTATATTCCTATATGAAAAAGTCAATGTGAATTTTCATACTTACTATAGAAAGACCTAATTACATGATGCTGATTAAAGTTTCTCTGAAAATCATCTTTTGTCATGGTTATGGATATAAAATGGTTTCCTCATGTGTACACATTTCTTAATTAACAAACATCAAAATAACTTCACTCTTTTTTCTTTTATGAAAATATTGCAGTATTGGACTTTAAAATTAAACTCACATATAGGAAATGTGTTCTGACATTTCTGAATTATTGACAGAGTTTAAGATTTATCAAAGTGCAAGGGGAAGAAGGGAGAATTTACTCTCTTAGTCCTAGCTCCTTTTTATTCTCTGCCACTTTTTCCCTGCAGCCTTTCTCTAAAAGGCCATCCTAGTTTGATAACCAGAAGGCTGAATAAAGGAATCCTTCTTAATGCTACACACACACACACACACAAAAAAAAAAACCCACAAATATACCAAAAAATGATACTTATCCTTCGTGTGTAGGATGTTTTTCCTATTGTGTTTTATTCAATTGCAGTAAAAGTCGATGTTTCTTATGACCCACTGAATTTAGCTAAAGGTCGATAAAGTTTTAGAGACCTTGAGAAATATCACTATAAATGTCCCCTGAGGAATATTTAGAACATAATATATAAAATTGAAAATAAAATTCTGATACATGTATTAAAATTCCTAGTAATCACTAGAGAGAACTAGTCTGATTTATCACTGTATTCTCCCATGCCTACTACAAGATATAGAGAATGTAAGTGCTCGCTAACTGTTAAAGGTAAGAAGTAAGACAGGGAGGGAGGAAAAAAGGAAGGAAGGAAGGAAGGAAGGAAGGAAGGAAGG
>NW_003852512.1:5706841-5728574 GCF_000181295.1 Otolemur garnettii
GGGAGGGAGGGAGGGAGGGAGGGAGGGAAGGGCAGAGCAAGAAGGAGGGAAGGAGAGAGAGTGGAAGGTCTTTTCATGTAATCTTGTGACATGCACTTTTAGGATAACGAAAATATAAACATTAGTGGTTCCTCAAAAAATTGAACACAGAATTACCATACGGTTCAGTAATTTCACTTCTAGCTACATGCCCAATAAAATTAAAAGCAGAAACTTGAACTAATATTTATACACTCATGTGAGTAGCAGCGGTATTCACAATAGCCGAAGGTTAAAACAACACAAATGTCCATTGAAGGATAAATAAATAAACAAAATGTGGTAAATGCTTACTATGGAATGCCATTCTGACTTCTAAATAAAATTTCAAGGAATGCTGCCATATGGATGAACCTTAAAAACGTTATGATAAATAAAATATAGACAGAAGAAGATATCATATGATAACAGTTTTATGAGGTAGCTAGAGCAGTCTAATTCATAGAGACAGAAAGTTGAACAGAAGTTAGCAAGGGTTAAGGAGAGGGTAGAATACGAAGTTTTTCATTGATAAGTACAGAGTATCAATTTGAAAGGATGAAAAAAAATCTGGAGATGGCTAGTGAATGTCCTATGACCTTGTGAAGGTACTTAATGCCATCAGCTTATACATTCAACAATTTTTAAATGGTAAATTTTATGTTATGCTCATTTTATGATAATATCTATATAAATCATAATTACTCTCTTATATAATACCTCACAACTTTTGTAGCTCTTTAGAGATCCCAAGTGGTTTCACACATTATTTTATTTAATACTCCTGAAAACACTGGTCTAAGGATAATACAATAAGTAGAAGAATAAAATCTAAATCTCATTCTAGATCTTTGATTTTATTGTAAACCTCTTTAATTGATTTTGCACTTAAGAAACTAATGATAATCCCAAATCTCTGGTAATTTAATTATTAGTTGTAGATTAAACTCTCATTGTAATGCATTCAGATAATCTGATCTTAAAAGTTTAAATTCTAATTCAGAAAAAAGTTTGAAAAAGTATAATGAATCAATCATATGACAATACAAAGAGATGAAATACACAACATTAAGGCAAGTTTCTGACTAATAAATGCATTATTTAACACAGAAAATGTAATCCAATAAACTCAACTAAACCTATGTAGAAAAAATAGCAAAAGCTTTTAGTGCCAACACTCCACCCTTATCTGGGCACAGATGCTTGTTTTTTGGCCAATAATATTTGCCTCAGTTATTTGTCTGTTTTTACCCACAGGGCAATCGGAAATGAGAGAAATCCAGTAAATTCCAGTTGCAAATAGGTGTCAGAAAGCTCACTTCTCTTTGTAAAACTCACTGCAAGAAAACAAGAACTGAGAAATAAGACGGGAATCTGATCACATTATCTGTTCTATACATATTCATCATACATTAAACTTCTCTCTTTTTCTCTCTCTCTCAAATGCAACCCTTTCAGAGATACAAAGTCAGTTTTCTCAAACTTGTCAAAATGCAATAAATCCATTGGAGAAATCCTTTTGAGTTAATTCTGAAACACATAATTCATTGCTCACACATCATGTCCCCGGGAAGATAGTGCAGTAGGAACATGGGTGATCAGCAGAATGGCTGCTGAAAACTGTCAAAATGATATCCTCTTGCTTCTACTCCCTGACAGATTTGACAAGTACAATTTCTGGGAACTTCTTTCATTATTTTAGTACAGAGATGGGGTTGGAATGAAATCCCCAACCTGCCTGGCTGTCTGTGGCATTTTCCAAAAATATCTAACCTACCTCTGAGTTCGTAGGGAATTGAAAAGAAGAGTGAAAGTTCCTTTGGACTTTCATACAGATGTCTTCTTATAGATGCTACCTTACAAACTGAACCCATCAACTGACATGACCTCTCAACGGGAATCAAGATGACAGTAAGCCACTTTTTGAAAGCTTCCTTCAATGAAACAACACTGTTCATTCTCAGAACTACCTAGAAGAAGAAACCCACATCTTGTCACTGACCGATTCTTTTCTTCATAAGACCTCTGAGTAATAAAGAAACTGAGATGTCAGACTACACATTTACTCACAAGCCATCCTTCAATCTATGACATGACAGCTTTCATCATTTCAAACTCCCAAATTCATTAGCAGGTACTTCAATAGCATGCTGTTCTCCTAACTACATTTACCGACATCTGACCGGTATTATAATTTTCTCTTTACATAGCCAACCAGAATATAAGCTGGTTTTTTTTTTTTTTTTTTAGAGACAGAGTCTCAGTTTGTCAGCCTTGGTAGAGTGCTGTGGTGTCACAGCTCACAGCAATCTCCAACTCCTGAGCTAAGCGATTCTCTTGCCTCAGCCTCCCAAGTAGCTGGGACTACAGGCAACTGCCACAATGCCCAGCTATTTTTTATGACATTTTATTTTTTTAATTAAATCATAGCTGTGGGCATTAATGCAATCATGGGGTACAATGTGCTGGTTTTCTGTACAATTTGAAATGCTTCCATCAAACTGGTTAACATAGACTTCACATCATTTTCTTAGTTATTGTGTTAAGACATTCATATTCTACACCTAGTAAATTTCACATGTACACTTGTAAGATGCACTGTAGGTGTGGTCCCACCAATTACTCTCCCTCCACCCATCCTTCCTCCTCCCCCTTCCCTCTCCCTCCCTTTCCCCTTCTTCTCGGGCAATAATTGAGTTATAGCTTTCATTATAAAAAGCTATAAATTGGTTTCATAGTAAGACCGAGTACATTGGATACTTTTTCTTCCATTCTTGAGATACTTTGCTAAGAAGAATATGTTCTAGCTCCATCCATGTAAACATGAAGGAGGTAAAGTCTCCATCTTTCTTTCAGGCTGCATAGTATTCCATGGTGTACATATACTACAATATATTGATCCATTCATGGGTCGATGGGCACTTGGGTTTCTTCCATGACTTAGCAATTATGAATTGTGCTGCAATAAACATTATGGTACAAATATCTTTGTTATAATGTGATTTTTGGTCTGGAGAGCACTTAGAGATCTAAAAATAGACCTGGCATTTGATCCTACAATTCCTCTACTAGGTATATATCCAGAAGACCAGCTATTTTGTTTTGTTGTTGCAGTTTGGCCAAGGCTGGGTTTGAAACCACTACCCTTAGTATATGGGGCCGGTGCCCTACTCACTGAGCCACAGGCACTGCCCTATAAGCTCATTGTTGTATTCCTAGTGTTTGGCACATAGTAAGTGCTGAGAAAATATTTATTGAGTCATGTTAAATGATGCAAAACATAGCATCCTAATGCATTATGTAAAAAATATTAAAGATTTCCTCACACATTATTGGTGATTATCTAATACATTTATTTTCCTTTCTTTCAATTGTTTGATACACCCACTTAAGAAATTAAATATTCAGGTATCACAAGATATTATTGGGAATGAAGAAAATAAGGGAATTTGTCATTGCTAAAAAATCATTTGAAGGGGATAAAGTCACCTTCATGTATTATTGTTGCTCTTCCTCCAGCCCAAGGCTCTACATTCAGAGCTTATTGAAGTTTTCAAGCAATTATACATTCTATACTTCCTGGGATGGCCACAGGGTGAAATGAGTAGGAAGCAGCTGACTTTAAAATTTGGAAAGTTAAAAAAAAAATGGAAAGTGAGTGAAAATTTCATGGTCCGGCCTACTCCCCAAGATTATGATTAAGTTATCAAGGTCTGTACAAGCTCTATATGATTTGAGGTGAGGCACATGAGACATCTAATACTTGCCCATTGAGCTGAGCAAAACATAAGAAGTAAACTCTTTTATTACAATAATAAATATCAATTGTTTATCTTTTCAAAGATATTCATTCCAACAGAATCAATATACTGGGACTCAAGCATGTTATGCTACACATAGTAACTGGAATCTGATTCTATTCCTTATTTTTGAATATGATTTGCCTTTCTAGGTCATTCCTTTACCAAACAAGTACAAATGGAATATCAGCTTGGCCCTTTTAAGCACAAGAAAATGCCTTTATTTCAAATATTCTTCATGTGCCCTCCCACCAAAGACACACACACCAAACAGTATTATTTGCTATAATCTGAAAACATCATGCACTTCCTCAGCTACTCTACCAAGTTAAGTTAGTATCCTTCATTTGAATGTTTTCATGTCTCCTGATTTTTCTGCCTTCTCTTCTTTCAAGTTTCATATCAGACATCAATTCCTCTATGGCCACCTCTTTAAATTCCTTCAGTATCTTAGAGTTCTCCCACAATTTGCACCTTCAAAGTATTTTTTGCATTTATGATATAGCATTGAATCATATTTGTATTTTAAGATGCTCATTTTATTAAATTCCCTTCAAATTTTTGTGAAGAGTGAAGTAGCGATACATTTGAAACACTTTTGCATTCCAATGGCAACTAGCACTGTGTGCTCCAAATAGTAGTTGTTTAATACATGTGGTTTGAATGTTATTCAATAGCCATTGTTTAAATAATAAGGTAACAGTTCCCAGTTTTATCAATTGTGACAAATAGGTTTCCTTTCCATCATATCATTATCTCTGTCCCTATATTCCTGCTATCACTTTCCTTTCAATGTCTGTAAACTAACCGAGTCTCCTGTAAATGAAGCCAACTATTTCTAAGAGAGGCATCTTACTGGTCCTCTTTACGCAGTGGGCAGTGTATGAGCTTTGTAATTTATTCATAAGAGAAGGATCTCCTACCGGTTGGACGTCATATTTATATTGTGTAGAATTCAGTACATTGTATTTTTATGTGAGACCTCTCTTAACTGCAAAGTTTAAAATGATGTGTTTATCACAGAGAACGTGGACATAAATGCTTACAAAGGGAAGCAAATAGATATTAAAAAGGAAGGAGAATGCTGCTGCTGTGATATTCTAGTATCAAAGTAATGGCAGGGGAGGCTCACCATGAGCGTCCACGCACTAGTGATGATTAATTTAATGATATTCATTTTAAATATAGATTATGCATTACAATATAATTATCAGCGACATCAACAGTCTCACTCCTTCATGATGTCCAAGAGAAACCTTGTAAAAACCACAGTGGTGGATATGAGGAAATACTTTTAAAAAATTAAGGAAAAATTGATTAGCATTCTCAAGTCCAGGTTAAACAAAGATGGCTCTTACTCAGCTTTGAGATTCCTTTCTTATTTCTTAATTATTCAAGAGTCGAAAACAGTTAATAACACCACTAGAAAAATCTATGCTTAGCCCCAAACACATGCCAGTGTGATTCTCCTTCCACATACCACGTGCCCAGACAGAACACACTCCTCTAGCCCCATAGGGCACCTGAGAGAACATATCCCTACCCTGCACAATGCCATGCCTGCAGTCCAGTGCTTCATCATGGATCCACTTGCCATAAGCTTTCCCTCAATCCATGCCACAACTGGGAGGAGTGAAGGCCTGCAGCCCCGATACTCATAGGCAATGGCTCCATAGCATTGCCAAACAGCCACTGCCACAGCCAAGAGGAGACCTGGGCAGCATGATCTCCTGTAGTGCTCACCTCCATAGATAGGGACTTACCCAGTACCCTGCCTGAGCTTCAAACAGAGGTCCAGGAACCAACTCGGTTCTCTACACAAAGATCTCCATCACTGGCAAGCCAAATACAATAGTACATCAAAAAGAAATTTTACCATGATCTTGTGTGTTTCATGCCAGGTTTTCAAAGGTAATTCAACATTTACAAATAAATAAATGTTACTTACCACATAACAGAAGTCATGGTATCATCTTGATAGATGTAGAATAAGCATTTTTTAAAATTCAGCACTACTTCATCATAAAAACCCTCAACAAACTAGGCATAGGAATATACCTCAAAATTGTAAAAGCCATATACAATAAACCCACAGCCAACAGAATAGCGAATGGGGAAAAGTTGAAAGTATTCCTTTTAAGAACTGGGACAACAAAAGGGTTCCCACTGTCCCATTTCTATTCAACGTAGTACTGTAAGCCCTAACCTGGGAAATCAGGCATGATAAATAAAGGGTATGTGTATCAGAAAGAGAAGGTCAAACTATCCCTGTTTTGTGACAATATGATCATAGAGCTAGAAGACTCTAAAGAATAAAACAGAAGACTCCTAGAATTGATAAATGAATTCGGCAAAGTCTCAGGTTAAAAAAAAAATCAATGAACTTAATTCAGTAGCATTTCTATGAATTTACAGCAACCAAGTTGAGAGTGAAATCAAGGTTTCAAAACCATTTACAAAAGCTACAAAATAAAATACTTAAGAATATACTTAACCAATGAAGTGAAAGAACTACAAGAACTAAAAAAAAAAAAAAAAAAAACCCTGATGATAGAAATCATAAATGACAAAGTATCCCATGCCCAAGGATCGGTAGAGTCAATATCATTAAAATGTCCATACTGCCAAAAGTGATTTATGAATTCAACACAATTCCCATAAAAATACCAATTTCTTATTTCATAGATCTACTTCCATCTAGGTTACTTTGTGATTGTGCTAATCTTACTGGGGTTAGGTGATAGCTCATGGTGCTTTTGATATGCATTTCTCTGATTATTAGGAACGATGAGCATTTTTTCATGTTTGTTGGCCATTTGTCTGTCTTTCTCAGAGAAGATTCTATTCATGTCTCTTGCCCAGTGATAGATGGGACTGTCAGCTCTTCTTTTTGTTGATTAATTTGAGTTCTCTATAGATCCTAGTTTTCAAACCTTTGTCAGATTCATAATATGTAAATATATTTTCCCATTCTGGAGGTTGTCTATTTGCTTTGATTACTATGTTCTTAGATGTTCAGAAGCTTTTCAGGTTAATTAAGTCCCACTTATTTATTTTTGTGGTTGTTGCAATGGCCACTGAAATCTTCATAAAATCTTTCCCCATGCCAATATCCTCAAGAGTATTTCTCACTCTTTCTTCTAGGATTCTTATCATTTCATGCCTTAATTTAAATCTTTTATCCATCTTGAATCACATCACAAAGTCCTAAAGTCACAGATACTGGTGTGGATGGGGAGAAAGGGGAACACTTTTATACTGTTGGTGAGAGTGCAAACTAATAAAGCTTCTTTGGAAACAAGTATGGAGAATCTTAAAAATTAGACCTCCCTTTTGACCCTGTAATCCCATTAGTAGGCATCTACCCAGAAGAAAAATAAGTCATTTTATCATAAATACCTTAAAACTAGCTTATTTATTGTAGCTCAGTTTTCAGTCACCAAGATGTGGAAACCTAAATGCCCATCAACTCAGGAGTGGATTAATGAACCTATGTTATAAGTGTACCATGGAATACTATTCAGTCATAAAAAAGATTATGGCTTTATATATTTTGTATAAACCTGGATTAGTTGAAACCCATTCTTCTTAGCAAAGTATCAGAAGAGTGGGAAAGCAGTTATTCTTTTTTTTCTTTTTTCTTTTTTTTAGAGACAGAGTCTCACTTTGTCATCCTTGGTAGAGTGCCGAGGCGTTACAGCTCACAGCAAACTCCAGCTCTTGGACTTAGGCGATTCTCTTGCCTCAGCCTCTCAAGTAGCTGGGACTACAGGAGCCTGCCACAACGCCCGGCTATTTTTTTGTTGCGGTTTGGCTGGGGCCAGGCTTGAACCCACCACCCTCGATATATGGGGCCGGCACCCTACTCACTGAGCTACAGGCACCACCCCGAAAGCAGTTATTCAATGTACTCAATACTAATATGAAGCCAGTAGATGATCTAATTCATGCCCACATAAGAGAAAAAAATCAATTCAATTCAAGTTTGGGAGAGGGCAAAGGAGTCAGGGGGGAGATAAGAGGAGGAGACCAAGTGCTTCCAAGACCAGTGCTCCAACCTAATGGGTACAATGTAGAGGCATATGGCACATCTTTGGGTGTGGGACACAGCTACATGAGGGACTCTACCTAACAAATTCAAACATTGTGACCTTGTTGTTTGTACCCTCACATTAACCCAAAATAGAAAAAAAAAATGATACCACAGGAAACTTAGAATATCAGAAATGAAGAAACAATTGCAGAAATAGGAAATAATATATAACTGTCTATTTAAAAAGTGAGATGATAATAAACACAATTTTAAAAATGGGCAAAATATGTCAACTGATATCTCACTTAAGAATGTATACAAAAAGCATATAAATGCAGTACAAGTTCTATATTTGACCAACTCCCTACATTGACCATCTCCTTTCATTGACCTAATTTTCATAGACCAGACATGCACCATGTGTATCTATCAGTCCAATAGATCTTGTTCCTTATTTTGATCACTTTTGTATGTTGACCAGCTTGTTATAGTACCTTGTATGGTCAACTTACAAAGGTTCTAATGTATATTAAAAAGTCCCCAACATCACATATCATTAGGGAATTGAAAAATAAATTAGATAACACTACAACATATTATAATGGAAAAAATACAAGATATTGATGAGAAAAAGTGCTGATGGGGATGTGGAGCATCATAAAGTATAATTCTTAGTGATGGAAATGAAAAATGGTACAATCACTTTGGAAGACATTTTGGCAATATATGACAAATTATTCATGTTCTTACCATGCAATCCAGCAATCATGCTTTTTAGTAGTTATTTAAATAAGTTGAACATTTTTCATTAATTTTTTTCCTCACAACATTGACAGGCATTCTTGAACGTCTAAGCTTAAGTGATCTTTGAATCTCAGCCTCCTTAGTTTCTTGTATTACAGGGCAATATCACAATTTCAAGTTAAATTGAAAACTCAGGCACACATAAAAAGATTATTTGCTATAAAAGTTTATAACAAATTTATTCATATGGGCCAAAAATTGAAAATAACTAAGCTGTTCTTCAGTAGGTGGAACACTAAAATAGTGGACTATCATTCAATACTAAAATTAGTGACTTCTCAAGCCATGAAAACACATGGACCATGGACAGAGCATCCATAAATGCATATTCCTATGTGAAAAGAGCTGGTATGTAAACTATGTATTCCATGTGATTCCAATAACATGATATTCTTAAAAAGGCAAAACTATGAAAACTATAGAATTCATGGTTGCTAGGCATTTGAAGCAGTGTAGGGGAAAGAATGGATGGAGAAAGGAAGGTTTTAGGAGAGTGAAACTATTTTCTATAATAGTTGATGTATTCTATTATACATTTAAAAACTCCATAGCATTTAAAATATTCAGAGTGAACCTTCTTTCAGTATGGAGAGTGGAAGGCAATCATTCTTCTTATTTAGGCTCATTGATGTATCACGTTGGTGTGAATATTTGATAGTGGGGTAGGCTGTGGACATGTTAGGGCAGGGACAATATAGGAGCTATCTGTAGTTTTTAATCAATTTTCTTGTGAATCTAAAACTACTCCAAATGGTATAGTTTATTACAAAAATAAAGCCAAAAGTGGGTTCCTAGAGAATATCAATAAAGTGAATACAGCTACATTCACCCTGGAAAAAAATAGCAAAGACATAAATTACCAAATTCAAGAATGAGAGAAGTGACATCAGAAGAGACTCCATAAATGTTGAAAGGATAATAAAAGGGTAGTATGTTCAATTTTATGTGAATAATTTTAACAAATTAGAGAAAATATACCAATTCTTTGGAAGGCACAAACTACCAAATCCCATATAAGAAAACATAGATAACCCAAAAAGCACTATATTTTGACATAAGTTGATTTAAAAATCCTACAAATAAAGCTTCTGAATTGTATGGCTTCCTCGGTGAATTCTGCCAACCATTTAAGACATACCTTATAGCAATCTACAGAAACTATTCTATAGAAATTGAAAAAAAGATACTGTATAGGTTGCTAAGGCTGACATAACAAAGTGGCACAAACTGGGTGGCTTGAAAAATAAAAAATTATTTTCTCACGCTATGGTAACCAAGGTAAAATTCCAAGACCAGTGGGTTGGATGGTTTTGTTTCTTCTTATGCCTCTCTCCTTGGTTTGCAGATTGCCCCCTCTTGTCATGTCTTCAGATGATCTTTCCTCAGCCTCTTTGTCTGTGTTCTAGTCTCTGCTTATGAGGACACAAGACATAATTGAGTAAGGCCCAAACTAATCGACTCTTTTTAACTTATTTATTTTTCAAAATATAAATTTGGGAGGGGACATAACTCAACCCATAATAGAAGGAGTATTTCCATACTCATTCTATGAGGCCACACAAAGACATTATAAAAAGAAAAAAAAAATAAAAGTAAAATAAAACCCTTATATACAGAGAAGATGTTTGGCAAAATCCTAAATCTATTTCATTGTTTCTACATACTATAAATAGAAGGGGACTGCATCCACCTGATAAAGGGTAACTTTGAAAAAGCCAAAGGTAACATTATACTTAATATGGACAAGCATTGCTTTTACCCCAATATTTGAAACAATGTAAGGATGTCTGTTCTCACCACTTCCATTCAACTTTGTACTGGTGGCACAAGCAGCTGAAGTAAAGCTGAAAAAAAGAATAAAAATATACAGATTAGAAATAATGGGGTAAAACTTTATTTATTTACACATTATCTGATATTCAATACAAAGTTAAAAGAGATCTATAAAAAGTCACAAAAGTAAAACATTTATTTGTTTATCAAGGTTGTAGAACACAAGAACAATACACAAAAATCAATTCTACTTCTATATATACCACTAATAAATGATCTATTATTGACATTAAAATCAATATCATTGCCAAATTGGTGGATGGTTAGGGACTAGAGACACGAGCTTTCAGATGTCTGTGAAGAAAGGAAAAAAAAAAGAAAAAAGAAAAAGTCCTAATAAGCAATGATAGAACAGGTGTATTTCTGAGGGAAAAGTGACAGAGACTACAAGAGATTCTGTAGAAAGAAGTCACAGAGCAGAACAAGAGTAAGATTGACAAAGGACAAACCTGGAGAGACTTGTAGCAGAGCGAGAAGTGCAGGTGGAGCTGTTTTCTTCTTCTTCCCCTGCATCTCTGACAGCCAGAGGACACTCAAGCTGCTGAAGAGAATTTCTGCACACATAAGCCCGGAGGATTCTGCCACCAGTGAGCCAGGAAATGCTGTAGACAGGGCACCAGGCTCTCCTCTCAGAAAGCACTTCCCACCCCCACAGACCCAAGCTAGGACAGCAGGCACCATATTGCTCCTCCACCCATCATGCATGCAATTTTGTTCTTCCCAGGGAGTTTTCAACTCTTTGGGCTTTTCCCTGCTCATTTACACAGATATTTCACAACTCTAGCCATGACTGCAGGATTCACAGTGGATTCAGCTGGTCCCAGATGATTTCTGTGACTCAGATGATTTCTGTGACTCTAATGTCAGAAATGCCTTTCTGACATTAAGGGCAGATCCCCTCTTGACCAATCTTCACTTTCCCATACAGACTTTTCTCTGCCTGCCCCCCACCCCTACCCCAACCCCCACCTCAGCAGCCACAATACCGAAGTTTCCACAGAATGTGAAACTGAAACCTTTCCTCTATGGGTCCTGCAGCATATGGTGGCGTCCTCAGACTTTGACTCCCTCTTACTGGCTCTCCCTGGTGCTGCCTGCCTGGAGTTCCCATTGGAGCCAGGCATACCTTGAAACAGTAAGATATTGAACTTGCCTGGAAACCCTGTGTGCCACTCAAGAAAAGTATGCCTGTCTCTGGAATAGTCTGATATTGACCTACTTCACCTTATTCACCCACTCAGGGCTGCACATGAACCATATTTTCTGGGCCTAAGCACGTTCATATCAGCCAAGTATCCCACCTAAGCTGCCACTTCCAAGGCAGAGTCCACACCCAAAACAAGACTGCATTCCTAAACAAGGGAAGTTTTAAAATTCACTTCTGTTCACAGGCCCCTGATGCCACACGGTTTTGACATATTTTGGAAATACATTCCATATCCTCAAACCCTCCTGTCCACAGGGTAGGAAAATTTGCCTATAACCCCCTAGAACAGAAAGCCCAAAGGGCCTACTCACTCCACTTCACCAGAGGCTTTATTTCCCTTCTTTTCTTATCTATCAGTAAAATATATCCTTTCCTTCATTTATGGTGTTCCCTTGATTCATTTTTTGAATATCTTGGACCAAGGACCCAGCAGAGAGACAGATTTCAGTTCCACTTGGTCTAAGGGAGCCTATGTGGGCAGAGTGTATTGTGGGTACTAGCTGTTTGTACTAACAGGCCCCCTTTCCCTGGTAGGATGGCTGCATTATAAACTCAGGCTGGGATCCCAAACTGAGAATTTCCTGGCCCATAGCACAGACACAGGGGAGGAACACTGCTGGCCTGAGATTCAGCCTTCCAGAAGTTGCTAGAGCAGAGGGTCAGGAGAAGACTGTAGCCCACTGAGGGTTTCCACATTGTGATTCTCTGTCTCCATAAACAGACTCTCTGGCTGGGTGAGGTGACTCAGCCAGAAACTGGAAGCAGACCTCTGACTCCCACCACAACAGTTAACTGGTCAGTTTCTGTGGATTCTGAGGGAAAACTCACCCAACCCAATCCCTCCCAGCTTCAGGGATTCCCAATCCTTCCCCATCCACCTCAGCTGGGGCAGGGCTTAAGGACTCAGCTGGAACCTCTAGGGCATTCAGGTGCTTTTGCTTGTGCACTAAGGGATGGAAGCCAGTTCAGGAACCCCCCAAAACAAACAAACAAACAAACAACAACAAAAAAAAAAAAAACACTGCAGCTTGCTCCTTCCCACAAATGCCACCTACTGACATGGAGACTCAGGCAACATAGCCACAAACTGTCTTGCCAGTGCCACCCATTTGGGTGATGGTGGACATCAAGAACCCTCCTGTTCTCTCCTAAAGTTTGGTACACTCTTAGTACTCCACTTAAGGGACCAGAGACTACCTTAGACACAAATGAACATCTGGGCAGCTGGCTCAATCACATAGTCATCAATCAACTGGGAGAACAACGATACAGCCCTTCAAAGAATCTTCCAACTCAAGAAAACAAGGTGTGGCTGATTTACACTCACATTACCACTCTCCACCACTGAGAGTATACTGAGGAACCTAACTCAAAACACTCTGCCTGGAAAAGGTGAAGACAAAAGGTTAGAGGCAACCCGGGGGGTTCACTAAACCTGCTAGAGCAATTCATAGGCAACTCAGGACCAGTACTCTTCTCCCTGACAGTCAGGCACAAATGTTTAGAGTTTCAGAGACAAGCCCCAAAGTGAGCCACAACACCCTTGGCTCTTGATACAGAGGGCAGATGACATGAAACCAGTGGAAAAAATTCATGAAGTATGAAAAATCAAAGAAAATACTAACTCCTTACCAATGGATATCAGCCTAAATGAAAAAGTTAAAATGGCAGATAAATGGCAGTGCCTGTGGGTCAAGGAGTAGGGCGCTGGCCCCATATGTCAGAGGTGGCAGTTCAAACCCAGCTCTGGCCAAAAACTGCAAAAAAAAAAAAAAAATGCAGATAAAGAATTTTAAACATGGGTTATAATTCTGCTCATGGAACTACATGGTAAAATGAAATCCAATACAAGGAAGCAGCAAAGAGTGCAGGACATGGCAAAACAAAAATTGAAGTATTAAAGAAAAAACAAATAGAACCTCTAGAAATGAAATATCCATTCAAGAAATTACAAAGCACAGTGGAAAACTTAAGAGTATGCTTGGTCAGGCAGAGGAAATAATCTCAGAACTTGAAGACGATGCCTTTGTGCTAAACAAGCAACTCAAAGAGCAAAGAAACAGGAGGAATGTACAAAGCCTACAAGACGTGTGGGACTAAGTAAAGAGGCCAAATATAAGATTCAGAGGTATTCTCTTACACACTGTTGGTGGGACTGCAAACTATTTTAGCCTCTATGGAAGTTGCATGAAAATGTCTCAAAGAACCTAAAGTAGACCTACCATTTGATCCAGCAATCTCACTGCTCAGTATATAACCAGAGGAATAAAGGTCATTTTATAGAAAGGACACTTTGTCTATAGCATCACAGTTCACAATTGCAAAAATGTAGAAACAACCCAAGTGTTCAGCAATACATGAATGGATTAATAAAATGTGCTATATGCATACCAAGGAGTATCAGCTATAAAAACTGGTGAACTTTTGTGACCACCTGGATGGAACTAAAAGCCATTCTTCTAAGTGAAACATCATAAGACAGAAAAACAAACATATGTATGTACTCAATAACAATTTGGAACAAATTGATCAACACTTAAATGTCAATATGGAAATAAATCTCAATGAAAATCAAGTTGAGGGAGAGAGAAGAAAGGGATAGATAAATTTACACCTATAGTGTACAGTGCCTGCTATATGTGTTAAGGGCACACTTATAACTTAGACTAAATCTGTGCAAAAAATAAAATATGTAAACAAAATATTGCACCCCCCCAATATTCTAAAATAAAAAATCAATATTATTTGAAGTAGCATAAAAATATGAAGAACAGGAGGGATTTGACAGGCTGAAGAAAGATTACTGCGCTGCTAGCAAAGCATCTTTCTTCAGCCTGTTAAATCCCTCGAGGTGTAGCCTCCTGCCAAAGCTCTCCTTCTCCTCCCATTGGTCCTCCCATGAGCCTTCAGCCAATGGAGATGACGTGTACAGACAGACGTAGGCCCGAAGTCTCCAGGGAGGAGGAAGGACGTCAGGCCCTGTGACGCTCGGAGCGCGAGGACCGCTGCGTGAGGTGTGTGGAGAGGACCGCGTCGCCTCAGGTTCTTGCGGTGTCAATCGCCCATTGCTCGTGGGTGCCAGAGTGGGTGGCGATACAGGGACGCCAGGGGGTTCCTGCAAAGCTCCTGCAGCTAGAGGTGGTTGTGAGGGCGAGTACTGACTTCCAGCTTCCGGGTTCCCCACGCTCCATTCCCATAAACCTTCACGCACAAGGCTTTTCTTCAAAGGAGTTGGGCCTGGGAAGCCTGGGACACTCGGGGCACCAGCTTTGCACGGGCCTTCCCTGAAGCCGTGCTTTCTCCGTCAACGGTGATTCCCTTGGTCCTGGACTGGGAGGGGAACCCGCTCAGGTCGTTGGTCTGTCTGCGCTGCTTTGCTTAACCTCACGGCGCAAGGCAGGACATTGAGAGGAAGCAAGGCAGCCTGGGCAAAGAACTCAAGCACACAGAGGACAATAGGAACATACCCTACTGCAGGGTTATTCTAGTTTTGGGGTGAACTATTTTGACCTTCAGTGCCACCTGACAGAAAACTGCATGCCAGGAAGGGAACACAGCTGTACAGGATCTGATCTGTGAAACCTAGAAGGTTTGCTAAGAGACTACGAACATGTACTCTCCTGCCAGTCCCAAAATCCTATATAGGAGCCCACGGTTCTTCCGGTTAGCTTTTCTTCAGCTTCATCACCAGCAGCAGAATGGTGTGTTCTGTGATGTCATTCTGCAGGCCGAAGGTGAAGCAGTCCCAGCTCACTGCTGCATCCTGTCAGCCTGTAGCCCCTTCTTCACAGAGCGCCTAGAACGAGAGAGGTCAGCTCAAGGTCAGAAGGTGGTTCTGGAGCTGGGGGGTCTGAAGATCAGGACACTTAGGAAGCTGGTGGACTTCCTGTATACCTCAGAGCTGGAAGTATCTCAAGAAGAAGCCCAAGATGTGCTTTCTGCTGCCCGTCAGCTCCGTGTATCTCAGCTAGAATCCCTTCAGCTTGAGGGTGGAAAGTTGGTGAAGGCTTCTCAGGGCGGAAGATTAAACCGAGAGTGCTTACAACTACCAGCTGCTGCACCAGTCTCTGCCAGAATGGTGGTACCCAACCTCCGACCTCAAACTCCATTGCCTACTACCTGGACTCCCTGTCCTCTTGGGGCAGGGAGATTGAACTCATTAGGCAAGGAGGAGGGTTCTCAGGGGAAAACCAACCAAGGGAAGGCAGAGAACTTGTCTGGCACTCTTCTGCTCAAGAGGAAGGCCAGAGCCTGCCCAACTCCACAAGAAAAAAGCTCTTTACCATCAAGCCACAGTCAGGGGCCAGAAAAGAATAAGAATGACCCTGCTGTTGGTCCTACGGCACTTTCTCGACCCAGCTTGTACCCCTCTGTGCATGAGCGACTATCACCCAGAAAGTTCAGGCTGAATCGCTCAATGGTATCTCCTGATATCTATACATTGAATCCTTACAGCATGCTAGGCAGACCCAGCTCAGTGCCTGTAGCCCTTGGCCGGCGTCTGTGGAGGCAGAAGAGTATAAATAAAGAAGCACCAGAGGATAAGCAGAAACTGGGAAGAGTTAGTCCTGTACAGAGCACTCCCAGCCCATGTGGTCTTGGGAAGACAAGTGGGAGTAAGAAGAGAATCCCTGAAGACAGGGCACCTAACTCAAGCTCTGCAGAGGAGGGGCAGGTCGGGAGAGTGAAGCTTCGCAAGATTGTCAAAGAGACCTCTTGGGAGATGGTACAAGAGCCTCCCCTCAAAATCTCTCAGGGTAGCCTCCAGATCCCAGAACCTGGAGGAGACTTAGCAGAGCCTCAGTCTTCTTCTGGACGTCCAGAGCTGGTAAGGAAGGGACCTGTGTTGGATAGAGACTGCAAGGAGCCCTATGCCTTTGACACAACCCTGCTGAGGCAGCCCTGTGAAGCTGAGGAGTACCGAATCACAAGTGCTGCTGCCACCAGTGAGCTGGAAGTGATCTTGGACATCATGTCCTGTGACTCAGACACTGAATCACCTGTGGTGTCTCTGCAGAGTCCTGAAGCTGAGGATTGCAGAACGCCTAGTGACCGCCTGAAAGAAACAGGAAAGTACTGGATTGAAGAGGAAGAATGGTGTTTGCCAGACTTAGAGCTCCAGCCCAGGGAGCTCACAGGTTTGGAAAAGGAACCTGTTGATGAGAACGAAAAGCCAACTGAGCCCCTCAGCTCCCTCGTCATGCCCTCTGAGATGAATGAAGGAGAGGTGCTTTCAGTGGCTGGCTCTTGGATTCCAGACCTTGAAATCACCAGCTACCAGACACTAGATGGTCAGGGAGACAAACTTCTCTACATTGACTCCCTTAACACTCCTCAAAGGTCTTATGAGGACCTCTCACCCCCCTGCTCAAACTGGGCAGATACTGGTCTGGAAGTGTCCCTAACTACGGATGGCGCATTATACCCTGCTACGGAGGCAGACAAGGAGGTATTTGGTAACTCTGGGCTACCGAGCCCACTTCTTGAAAGCTCTGAAGAGGAAGAGGTTGATGTGGAGGGCTGGACAACAGAGGAGGAACTAGTGCCCACTAGTATACCCTCTGTCTGGCCTGACCCTTCCTCAGAGTCAGAAACAGAGATAGATATACTAACATAGTGGAGCGGGTTAGGGGCCCTGAGTAGGTGGGAAGTGTTGGCTAACAAAAGACTTATTGCCAGTGAAGCTAGCATATACTCTCTCCCTTTAGCACAAGAGGCAGGTATAACCTAGGCCAGTGGTTCTCAATCTGTGAGTCTCGACCCCTTTGGGGGTGGAACGACTCTTTCACAGGGGTCGCCTAAATACATTCTGCATATCAGATATTTACATTATGATTCATAATGGTAGTAAAATTACAGTTATGAAGTAGGAACAAAACTAATTTTATAGTTGGGGGTCACCTCAACATGAGGAATTGTATTAAAGGGTCGTGACATTGGGAAGGTTGAGAACCACTTCCCTAGGCTATTTGTAGGTTCCTTCCTCCCCTCCCCCGGCCTTGGAAGCCATGTAGAAGTTAAGAAGTACCATGAATAGAAGAACATTATGAACTTGAACCGTCTTATTTCTTTGTAATCTATTTTCTGTTTAGCGACAAGTGAAATGATAAACTGTATGGTACCCCCCCAATATGAAAAACCTAGTGATGTGTATGACCACAAATGTTGTATGTATACTGAAAAGAGAAAGCATACCTGAGATAAAGTTGACCTAATTGAATGTAGATATACACTTTATCCATGCATTAGAATACTAATTACTGCTAGCATTATCAGTTCTCTTCCAAGTGCATCTGTAGATTAAATGCAATCACAATCAGTACTGTGACAGACATATTTTTGTAAAAATTAATGCATTGATTCTAAAATTCATATGGCAAGTGAAAGAAATTAGAATCACCGAACAATAGAACAAAACATGAGTAATTAACAATACCTGATTTTAAGACGTTAAAAACAGCTGTAAGCTGGATAGGGTTATAGTTGTATTAAGACAGAAAATAGAACAACAGACAGAACAGAGTATCTAGAAATAGTCCCATATACATATTTGTTATTGCTTTCAATTAAAGTACAAAGACAGTTCAGCAGAGGACAGTCTTTTCAAAGAGTGGTGAAGGAAAAATTAGATTTCTATATGCAAAAATAGTAGACTTCTCTCCAAATTTCAAGCAATATACAAATATTAACACAGACAAGAGGCCTAAATATAAAGCCTAGAAATACAAAATTTCAGGAGTGAAGTATAAGAAGAACATGTTTTTACCGTGAGGTATGAAGAATTATACCTCATCAAAATGATATCTGCTCTTTTGCTGTAACTTCTAATAGAGTAAAAAGAGACTCCAGAGACTCATAGAAATATTTTCTATTCATTTGTCTGGTAATTGACTTGCACCCATCATTAAAAACCAAATAAAATTAAAAACAAGTAAAATACCATACAAATGGCATAAGGATGGCAAAAGAGCACAATGTGAACGTGTTCAATGTCACTCACACACAGAATGGCTAAAAATAAAAAAGAGTGGCCATGCTCATGTTTGCAAAGATGTGGAGAACTGTGAACACCCCTACACATATACTATCAATGAGAAGCCTAAATTTCAACATAAATACATTGAGTGAAAGAAAGGAGATAAAAAAAAATTTCATTGATTCCATTCACACAAAACTCTAGAAAATGTGAAATAATTGACAGTGACAAAAATCAGAGAGTGATTGGAGAAAAGGGCATCTGGGAAGGATGTTTCCAAAGGGGCATGAGGAAACTTTTGGGGTGAGGATTGTGTTCATTATCTTGATTACAATATGATTTTATATGTTATATATAGTCAAAAGTTATCAAATTGTATACCTTATGTGTGTGATATTTATTATATGTTAATTATAAATTCATAAGTCTCTTAACATTTCATTAAATATTATTGCAGTTGACTGTTGATTTATTTCCAAAGTACCTAGAAGAGAGGTCGGCTACCAGTAATGGGTTTTAGTGATCTGTGGTTTTAGTTGAGATTAATAATGAAAAGAGCTACTGTAGGTATACATGTATTTTCAGAGGCTTGTTATATGCTAACTTTATTTTTATTTTCAGTTTTTTTATTTTTTTGAGACAGAGCCTCAAGCTGTCCCCCTGGGTAGAGTGCTATGGCATCACAGCTCACAGCAACCTCCAACTCCTGGGCTCAAGCGAGTCTCCTGCCTCCGCCTCCCAAGTAGCTGGGACTACAGGTGCCCGCCACAACACCTGGCTATTTTTTGGTTGCAGCCGTCATTGTTGTTCGGCGGGCCCGGGCTGGATTTGAACCCGCCACCTTAGGTGTATGTGGCTGGCGCCTTAGCCGCTTGAGCCACAGGCGCCGAGCCATATGCTAACTTTATATCACAGGGCACAGTAAACTGTAGCCTTTAAAAATGGTGTACTCAATATATATACTAAATGAAACTTGAAAAAAGGTTTTAAATTTTTCCAAATTTTTATGGTCACAGATACAAAACAGTGTCATGTTTATTATGTGACTCAAGGCAGCTTTTCTTTTTGTTCCTCAAACATAATATCCAATTTTTATAAAGGTAATGTACACTAGTCTTTTAGGTTCTAATCAGTGCAATTAAGACAGCCTAAATTGCAATACTCTGATCCATGGTTTACTGCTGTTCCATTGAATGAGGCTGTTTGAAAATAAAGACTTGCTTCCAAATGCCCGACCTGCAACACAGAAAATGAAGGGTTTCCATATTTACCATTAGAAAGCAGCCTTTTGGGGCCTAAATTAGCAATGATTTAATCTTTGTTCCATCACAGCTAGCAGTCAGCAGGTGCTCAAATCATCTCTCTTGGAAATAAGCTTTCTCCCTTTTATTCATTTCATTCAAATCAACAGACTAGGCTGGCAATATGAAGAGAAATACACTAAGCACCTTAACCTCAAGAAAGTCATAAAAACAAATCAAGTGCCACCCAAGAGGGCTGGTACATGGACTTGAAAGCATATACTTGGAAGGTTCAAAAAAAAAAAAAAAAAGGTGTGGCAGAAACAGTGGCTAAAAGAGCCATGCAGCTTCATCCTCTTTTTTGAAAGTGATTAACTATAATTTCTCACTGTTTAAGACTTATTTTCATTGACAACTGTAATAATAAGTATAAAGAAGGTGGTTCAGGAACCCCGAAGGGAAAGCAAGAATACTTTTAAGTGGAAATAGGATGGAGCTGGTTATGGTTAGTGCTGCAGTTCTTAAAAAAATAACATTTTGGTCTTTATTTTGGCGGATGGGTAGATTTCAGCAAGTATATATGGGAATAAATCCAATATTCTATGTAGTTAAGATAGAAAGAAAATTGATTATAAGGTAAAGGTGTGTGTATGCATTAATGTGTACATTTTATTCTCTCTCAAAGAGTGAGTGGTTACCATTTTGGATTCAGAAATTTGAAAATCTTCTTTTAAAATGTTCGTTGTGTTTCATATGTGGAAGGGTTGAGTGAGAGAGAATCTTCATTATTTAGCCTGAAGATTTATATGTGCATAATTCCCATCATCTAGATTACTTGTCCTTTTTATGACTCTCTTTGTCTTATACATATGAACATAACATAACTATAGAATACAGATATAAATTATAATGGTTTGTAATCATGATATAATAAACTTCTCCTCCATATACTATGTCAGGTGAAGTTTATCATAATGACTATATTCAATATGGCATGGTATTCACATGTATACACATTGGTGTATTTATCTCAGCCACCTTATTAAAATTCTAAGGTATCATCACACATGATTACATATTTGAGAAAGTGCATTTGAAGAAATTAGTGGGACATGCCTGAAACTGTGGTTTCATTAATTTTTAACTTTAAGGCTGAGTTTTGATTAATGTTCACATGTCCTTGAATTCACATGTTAGCCGATGACAGAATCTGACTTTGGAGGTCAAGTGAGCTTTCCAAACTCATGCTTTGCCCAGTAGATACCACCTGAATAATAGTTTTCCTGAATTATTGAGCTTATACTTCATTTAGGAATATGGGACTTCATTTTTAATTTAAATATATATAGTTAATAAATGTAAATTATATATATTAAAGGTGTATGACATGATGATTTGAAAAATTCATACAGTGTGTGCTGAGTACCATAGTCAAATTAATACATCCATCACCATTCATAGTTATTATTTGTGGATTTCATGTGTGTCTATGTCTGTGTCTATGTGATGAGGACACTTGAAATTTGCGCTCTTATCAGATTTCAAGTAAACAATACAGTATTATTAACTAAACTCTCCATGCTGTATGTTAGATACACACAACCTATTCATTTTATAACTGAAAGTTTGAATCCTTTGAGGTATTCCTTTTTACCTCCCTATTTTTTCTCACTCTCTGGCAACCACCATTCTACTGTCAGCGTCTATAAGCACTCTTTTTTATTTTATTTTATTTTTTTTGAGACAGAGCCTCAAGCTGTCCCCCTGGGTAGAGTGCCGTGGCATTACAGCTCACAGCAACCTCCAACTCCTGGGCTCAAG
>NW_003852512.1:5728683-5744628 GCF_000181295.1 Otolemur garnettii
GTACGTGGCTGGCGCCTTAGCCAGTTGAGCCATAGGCGCCGAGCCAGCACTCTTTTTTAGATTCCACATACAAGTGAGATCATACTGTATTTGTCTTTCTGTATCTGGCTTATTTCACTGAACATAATATTCTTCCAGTCTTATCAGTGCTATCTAAAATGGCAAGATATTTCTTGCCATTTTTTACCAAGTTTTCTTACCCTTTTCACCAAGTTTTTATTGGTGGATAGTATTTTGTTCTGTGCAGGTGTGTATATCGAACCATTATTTTTCTATTCATCTGCTCATGAACACTCAGCTTCTTTTTATAACTTGACTATCAGTAGCAATGCTACAATAAACAAAGGTATACAGATAGATATTTGAGTTACTGATTTAGTTTCCTCTGGATACATACCTAGAAGTAAGATTTATAGATGAAAGAATAGTTCTGTTTTAAATTGTTTGGGGGACCTTCATATTGTTTTCCATAGTGACAGGAGAGTGCAAGCGTTCCCTTTCCTTCACAACCTTGCCAACACTTACTACCTCTTGTCTTCTTGATAACAGGCATTATAACATATGTGCGGTGTTATTTCTCCATTTTCTTTTGATTAACACAAGGGTATATACGAATAGGCTTTGAACTTCTTTTGAAGGTGATTTGATTAATGATCTTTTGAGATTTTTTTACTACACACCTGGGATCCTCTCATGGTGCACTGGCATGCCCTGGTATGGTACATGGGTTGAAAATCGCAGCTCTATACAATGAGAAAATATTTCTGTTTTTCATACGCCATGCAGCCTCTGGCATTTTGTTATAGCAGTCAAAACAAAACAAGACTGTTGGAAATAGGAATATTTCCCTTCTTCACCCTCTAAATTGGAAGCAGGGTAGGAATGAGGGCACTAGAAATGGACATTGCATCAGGTAGCATGCAGTACCATACCTGAATGAACGAATGAACCATTCAATTGATCCATCAGTTGATCAAAGAGAGCTTTCCCACTGAACAAATCTAACATAGAAAGGCATCAGGTCATGCCTCCTGAAGGTTTGCTGCCAGCTTTCCCTCAGGATCCCCACTGGGCACCCCAAGATGGAGGAAGAGCTCAGGACAGCTCTTCAAGAGACAGGCAAGGGTCTGTCTCTCCTCTGGTCCCTGCCCCCCATCCTATCCATACAAGGTTGATAATGAACCAATACTTTTTTTTTTTCACAAGTGTAGTTTTCATATTTAATGAGTATGACTCAAAAACTATTACATTAATTACTCAAATCCCACAAACCATTAATGGTGCCCATGGTAATTAACATTTATTCAATTAAAAAATTGCAAATATGGTTAATGTTAATCCAATCATTATAGTATTCACTTTGATGTGAAAAATCTAAATATACCAGTTTAAAAAAAAAAAAAAAACAGAGACTGTCAGAGTTCATACAAAAACAGGATCCAGGTATATGTTGGATAAGAAAACCACTTTAAATATAATTACATTAAAAGTAAAGGAGTGAAAGAAGTTCTACCATAATCAAAAGAAGGCCGGAATAGCTATATTAATTTCAGACAAAGCAGAATTCACAGCAGATAAAAGTATTGTGGATAAAGGGGCATTACATAATGATGATGGTGTCAATTCTCTAAAAAGTGTTAACAACATGTGAAAATATAACCCTAAGGAGACATAATGATCCTTAACATGCACACATCTAAAAAATAGAATATCAAAATGGGGGAGGCAAAAACTGATAGAACTATAAGGAAAAGTAGACATATCCACCATCCTAGTTAGGGACTTCAAGAATGCTCTATCAGTACTTGTCAGATCCAGCAGGCAGAGAAACAGTAAAGATATAGGTGAAGTGAACAAAGCTGAAGCAGATCTAACTGACTTATATATAATTCTTCATCCTGCAAGCACAGAATATGCTGCCTTCTCAAGCACACATGGAACATTCAGAATGATAGACTCTGCTCTGGGATGTAAAAGTTACTTTAACAAATTTAAAAGAATAGGAAGCATACAAAGCCTGTTTTCAGACAAAAATAAAATTAAGCTAGATATCAGTAACAAGGTAATAGCTGGAGAATCATGAAATAGTTACTTTTCTGTTCGGAGTAAATCTAGCCAGATGTGTGTCAATTTTTTTTATCTTTTCAAAGAACTAACTTTTGTTTCACTGATCTTTTCAAAGGTCCTTATGATTTTTCTCAATTTTGTTTTAACTATTCCTCTAATTTTAGTTATTTATTTTATTCTGCTAGTTTTGGAAGAGGATTGCTATTCTTTTTCCAGCTCCTTCAGATGTTTCATTACTTGTTGATCTGAACGTGAGTATGCAATGGAACAAATTTCCCCTGTTAGGACAGTGGACACTCTTAGCAATATCCCATGGATTTTGATAACTTAGGGATTTTTTGTCATTTTGTTCAAGAAATCTAATAATGTTCTTCTTTATCTCCTCCTTGACCCAGATGTCATTCAGCATAGGGTTTAGTTCCCATGACTTTGTACGAGAATGGAGGTTTTTGTTGGCGTTCAGTTCTACCTCTGTTCCCTTATGGTTTTATGTTTCTACAATAGGGGAGGAAACAGGTTTTCAACACATGGCACAGAAATAACTAAATATCTACATGAAAATAATTATTATTGATTAGTACCTCATACGGTGTTTATAAACTCAACCTGCATCAAAGAACAAAATGTAGGAGCTAATACTTGAACTTAACATATGCATAATTTTTTGTGACCATGGATTAGACAATAGTTTATTAGATATGACATCAAAAGCACAAGAACAAATTGATACATACAATTTTTTTAAATTGGGAACTTTTGTACTTTCAAGGAAATAAGAAAAGTGAAAATATAACCCACAGAAATGTGAAAAATATTTTCAAATTATGTCTGACAAATTTACTATACAGACTATATAAAATATTTGTATGACTCAATAGTAAAAAGGCAACCCATTTTAAAAATAGGCATATAATTTCAATAGTTTCTCTACATAATACGTATAAATGGCTACTAAGCACATGAAAAGATGCTCAACTACATTGTCATTAGGGCAATACAAACCACAATGGCAATGAGATACCACCTCACAATCCCTAGGCTGGCTATGAATAAAAATAAATAACAATAATAGGAAAGAACAAGTATTGATTAAAATGTTAAACTCTTCAAGAATTTTTCATGAGAAAGAAAATAGTGAAGGTTCTGTGGAAAAATGGTTTGGCAATTCCTCAAAATGTTTAACCTAAAGTTATTGTAGGACACATAAATTCCACTCCTAAGCATATATACAAGAGAATTGAAAACAAGTGTTCATGCAAAACCTTTTAAACAGGGCGGCACCTGTGGCTCAGTGAGTAGGGTGCCAGCCCCATATACCGAGGGTGCCAGGTTCAAACCCAGCCCCAGCCAAACTGCAACAACAACAAAATAGCTGGGCATTGTGGTGGGCACCTGTAGTCCCAGCTACTTGGGAGGCTGAGGCAACAGAATCATTTAAGCCCAGGAGTTGGAGGTTGCTGTGAGCTGTGACATCACAGCACTCTACAAAGGGCTATAAGTGAAACTCTGTCTCTACAAAAAAAAAAAATCATAAATAAATGAAAAAAAAAACCTTTTAAACAATGTTTATAGCAACACTATACATAATCAACAACAGTAGATCCAACTCATGAAGAGATGAACAAAAGATGATCTATGCAAACATTGGAATATTACTCAGGGATAACAAGGAAAAAAGTCCTGAAATAAGCTGCAACAAGAATGAACCTTGAAAACATTACAGAAGTTATATTAAAAAGGCCATTTATATTTCCAATTATGTAAAATGGCTCCAACAAGCAAATCCAAAAAGGTAGAAAGTCAATTAATGTTGCCTATGGGATAAGAAGAGATACAGGATTTTTTTGTTATCGGTAGAAATGTGCTGAAAGATAGGGATGACAATTGCACAAAACTGAGACTATAATAAAAAATCACTGAACTGTACACTTAATGATTTAATTCATGGTGTCTGTATTACATGAATTGTCTATCCATGAGAAAAAAATGAAAGCATTAGGTAACCTTGAAGTACAAGCTAATCATTTAATGGTCCTCTTTGTGTTAATATGTGATATATAGCATTTATTATGTCAAAGTTTGGGTATTTTCCACATAGTTTTAAAAATATTTTATATCAAAATTATAATATAATATATTATATTTTATATAATATATTAAATTATATGAATTGTGTGTAGAATTATTGATATGCCTCCATTGACTACAGGACATTTTCTTATATGACTGCTATAATTTACTAATTTTTTTGCTATAAACAACATGACAGCACTGTTAGATTCTTTGTTCTTCCTCAAGGCTAAGGATAATAGCATTAATCTTCTCAAAAGCCTTTATTAACTCTTCAGTACTTACAAAATAATGTGCACGTCACCCTCACATTCAAGGCCTTCACAATGTGAGTTAGATTAAAGATTTAACCTTATCTGTCTTTATTACCACCCTGCAGTGATTAGCACTGAGGAATCCATAGGGAACAAAAAAACATTTAAATAAAATTGGTAAGGGTTTATATCTCTGCCTAAGGTTTTACCCATTCTTAGTTTTGTATTTAAGCATATTAATTAATTATACTAAAGCTTACTTGAAATAAGAATTCAGGCAACGTGAAAGAAGCTCTGATTTTATCACTATAAAGAAGATCATCAATTTGAATTCCAACATCCTGTACTCATTCTGGTTGTGGTCTGAATCCTTATTAAAATTATAACTATAACACAGTGTTCACTTTTATATTATCCAAAACAAACAGCCATTTTTTAATATTCTTGTGTGACCAGTTGTCTCTATGTATCTTAGTATTTCCTAAGGATATGATGTTTTGAAGACAGGTATAATTGTTTTCTCTGGTCAGGAACTAACTACTACCTTCAGTGAAGAGCACTCTATAGTGGTAAGAGATGTACTGAACCTTAAGGGATCTATAGAGAGCAAGCCTAAGAGTGAGTGAAATTAATAAACAAAACAAAATAAACAAAAACTCTAACTGATTAGGATGCTGATACACTGTGGATGAAAGTTTGATTATTTTATGAAACTAAAATAATATTACACAAGAAAATATTTTGGTTGATTATTGTCATTGTATTTAGGTGTAGATAACTAATGTCCTGATACTATAATTTAGAAAAGTATATTTTTAACAGACCATTTTTATTTACACTACTTATTATACTAAAAGTATTTTAAACTTACATTATCAAATTTTAAAAATTTACTTTCCTTTTTAGTCCCTCATTAAGCAAATTTATACCACAAAATACTTAAGAAGTCCTAAACTTGGTTGATTATTAAGTTTTTTTGTATTCCTAAGGATAATGAAATATGTCTTTCTTGCTTTTAATTGAAAATAATTTATTAGCTGGGCATTGTGGCAGGCGCCTGTAGTCCCAGCTACTGGAAGCTGAGGCAAGCAAATCGCCTAAGCCCAGGTGTTGAAGGTTGCTGTCAGCAGTGTTGCCACAGCACTCTACCAAGGGTGATAAAGTGAGACTATGACTCCATAAAAAATAAATAAATAAATAAATAAAAATAAAAATACTTTGAAATTTGAGGGTCTATCTGGAAAACAGATTTAAAAAAGAAATGCAATTGTTTTCATAAATAATTAATCATTATGACTGATCTCCTCCTGGAGTTTTTATTAAATTCCTTATTTTTCTTACAGAGCCATTTAGTACTGAATGGTTTCCAGTTATGATGAGCCTGATATATTTTTAAACCTAAAAGGTAGTTGAGCATTCAAATGTATTTTCAACATTAACTGATTATTTATAAAGAGTAGTGTAATAGATGTTATCCAAAAATAATATTTGTAGAACCAATACTTTTTCTAATTTTTAAAAACAAAAATGAAAAAATATCTCAGTTAATATTCAATAAAAAGAAAGTCAGAATTTCGGGGTAACTATTGAAGACTATGAATTTGACTTGAATTTCTGAAGGACAAATCCAAATACCTTTTTAATTTTTTAAAAATTTTTATTTATTTATTTATTTATTAAAAGCAAATATATAGGCCAGGCGGGTGTCTCATGCCTGTAATCCTAGCACTCTGGGAGGCTGAGGCAGGTAGATTGCTTGAGCTTACAAGTTTGAGACCAGTCTGAGCAAAAGTGAGACCCTGTCTCTAAAAAATAGCTGAGTGTTGTGGAGGATGCCTGTAGTTTCTGCTACTCAGGAGGCTGAGGCAAGAACTTCGAGGTTGTTGTGAGCTATGACACCACAAAACTCTACTGAGGGTGACAAAGTGAGACAAGGTCCTTCTCAAAAAGCAACAAATAAATACATGAGGGCTCTGAAAAGTAAATAAGAGCAATGTAGTTAGAGGACGGAAGTTCACTTTGTGGATGTGACCTGCATGGTGGTGAATTTCCCAGTTTGCTTTGTTTTTCTTTTATTAATATTTTGCTTTTTTATTGAAAAAAATGCCAAATTTTATTACATGAATTCATTTCTATGTCCAAGCACAATGATAATGAAATATGTTTTCCATGCAAAATATTATATTATATACATTAAATAGCATCCAGTGGTAATAATTCAGTCTAAGTTTCCTGGGAAGCAGACTCTGTTATAGGAATGTACATGCAGGAATTGTATTTATTGGGCATTGCTGTCTAGATGAGGACCAGTGAGAGTGAGAGAATAAAGTTGGATAGACAGAGCAAGAAGCTGAACTGTATCAAAGTCCCGACAAATATCTCAGTTGATCCTTTCAAGAACCACTAAAGTTGGGAAAGCCCCTCAAAGATGTCTACTTGAGTCAATGGACAGTCTTTGGATATCTGCTGTTCCACAAACATGAACCTTGAATGAGACGACTCTCTTTAGCCAGGGGCAATTTCCAGAGAAGAATTCATCAGAGAGCAGTCAACTACCAATAATCCCAGTAGCTGAAGGAAGGAGTGCTTCAGTGTCCAAAGGGTTGGGAGATCTGTGAGAATCTGGGAAGCACATCATAGCATCACCTACAGATGATCAAAATGAATAATACGTACTTCATAATTTACAGCAAAGCTCTGCCTCAATCCCAGATACAAGTAAACTTGAAACTATGAAAAGGTAAAATTCTAGAAAACAAAGAAACCACATGAAATGCCAGCTACTGGAATTATGGAAACTTTGATAGTAAGAGAGAAAAAACAACCCACCCCCCCAAAAAAGGCTTCTAAATAGTGAGGAAAATTATTCCTGGGAATACTCATTTTTTCCCATGTCCCCCCAAATAGACAACTAATATTTATAAATAAAAATAGAAAATAATTTCAAAAAAACAGATCATGCCAAATCTTATAAACAATAGAAAAAGAAGAAATCCTTCAAATTCATTCTACTACATCTGGATATATCTGATATTAAAATTGGAAAAATATATTATTATAAAGGGAAATTGCAGACATATTTCACTTATGAGGATGCAATATCCTAAACAACATATTAACAAGTTGAATCAAAAATAATTGTTCAAATAATGTACTTTGGTCAAAAGTAAATCCAACTTATACAAGAATTAGTCACTATTTTCTTTCTCTTTTTTTCTTTTCATTTCCCTCAACACCCTCCCTCCTTCTCTGTCTGCTCTCCCCTTCCCCCACCCCACCGTGTCATTTATTACACATTTATTGGTTATTAAAACATCAATGCTTGTGTCTTACCCACAGAGATTCTGGATTAATTGGTCTGAGAAGGATACCACAGTCAGTATTTTTTAAAAGTTCCCTCAAGTGATTCGCATAAGCTTCCAGATATGAAAATCAGTATTCTATATAAAGCAGATTTTCTTAAGCTCTGACTGCTAATTTGCATCACCTCATAAAATACTTAAAGGTCTGAAGTGTGTGTCACACTCAGACAAATTAAATTATAATCTTTTGTGGTGAGACTTAGGTATTTTTTAATTGTTCCACATGTAATTTCATGTGCAGCTAAACTTAAGAGCATGATAAGATAGAGGACAGAGACAAACACATCCATAGAGAAATAAATTATGAAGTGTAGTAAGGGAAGCGGTAGCATCTACAAAGAAAGCACATGAACTCGACATGGTTATATCAGAAAAATATCCCCCAAAGGGAAGACATTTTAAATTAATCTTTATGAAGTAGCATGCTGGATAGGGACACTTTGTCTATATGTCAATAAACTAAAAATCATTGGGTTCAATAACTTTAGGTATCTCTTGAAGTATTCTAAAGTAATATTTCATCTAAGTGGCACAAACAAATAGAAAAACATCCCTTGCTCATGGATTAGAAAAATTTATCTTATTAAAATGAACATACTTCCCAAAGCAAGCTATAGATTTGATGATTTGATGCAATTCTTATGAAGATGTCCATGTCATTTTTCAGAGAATTAGAAAAAAATCTAAATTTCATGTGGTATCTAACAAGACCCCAAGTATCCAAAAAAAAAAAAAAAAACTTAAGATAAAAAAAAGTGGAGGCATCACATTACCTGTCTTCAAATTGTACAATAAGATTATAGTAACCAAAACAGAATGATAGTGGTATAAAAATAGACACATAACTCAGGGAAACAGAATACTGTACCCAGGAATAAAGTCACATATCTACAGCCAAATGATATTGGACAAAACAGATATGAACATACACCTCAAAAAGATGCACTATTTGATAAACGGTGCTAGGAAAATTGGATAACCTTGTGTGGAAGAATAAAACTGGATCCCTATCACTCACCATCTATAAAAATTAATCCAAGAAGTATTAAACTTTAAATATAGTACCAGAAACCATAGTACTTTTAGGGAAAAAAAAAAAAAAACCTAAGACAATCTCTTCTGGAAATTGGCATAGGCAGAGAAATTATGACTAGGACACCAAAAGAAAATTCAACAAAACCAAAGATAGACAAAGGGAGCTTACTTACATGAAAAAGCTTCTGCACAGCCAAAACATGGAATTAGCAGAATAAATAGACAACCTACATGATAGGAAAAAATACTTGAAAAGTCTGTGTCAAAATAAAGACTAATATCCAAAATCCTCAAGGAATACAAATGACAAGAAAAATACAAATAATCCCGTTAAGAAATGGGCAAAACTCATGAACAGACATTTTTCTAAAGATGATATACAGGACGGTGCCTGTGGCTCAAAGGAATAAGGTGCTGACCCCATTTGCCAGAGGTGGCAGGTTCAAACCCAGCTCCAGCCAAAAACTGCAAAAAAAAAAAAAAAAAAAGAGATGATATACAGATGGCCAAGAAACATGAACAAATACTCAAAATTATTGGTGAAATGCAAATGAAAACCACAGTGAGATACCATATTACTTCAGTCATAATGTCCATTATTCTCTGAAAACATGCCAACTATTGTAACAATGGTTTAGAATGTGACAGCAAGTGAGAATTGAAAAATTACCTATTGGAATTGCACATGGTGATTCAAATCTATAATCATAACACTTTGGGAGGTCAAGGCAGGAGGATTACTTGAGGCCAGAAGGTCAAGAACAGCCTGAGCAAGAGGGAGATCCTGTGTCTACAAAATAATTAGAAAAATTAGCTCTGTGTAGTAGTGCACACCTGTAGCACCTGCTACTCAGAAAGCTGAGACAGGAGAATCATTTGGACCCAGGATTTTGAGGTTGCAGTGAGCTACAATGACACCATTCACCACTGCACATTAGTCTGGGTGACAAAGCAAGACTCTGTGTTCATATGAGAGAGAGGGAGAGGGGAAGGGGAATGGTGAAAGAGACACAGAGAGAGAGAGAGAGAGAGAGAGAGAGAGAGAGTCATTACCTAATTACAACTACTTATTGGGTATAATGTACACTATTCAGGTGATGGGTACACTAAACCAAAAGCTCAGCTTTTACTGCTATATAAGATGTACAATATATCTTTGTAACAAAACTTTAACTGTACCCCATAAAATGAAATAAAGCATATATAAAATAAAAATTCATATAAGGACTTAATTTTGCATATATGATATTAATATTATTGAGGAAAAGAAAATAATCTGACCTTTTAGGGACTACTGGTCATGGACTTTGAACTAATAGTGATTCTAGAATACCCAAAACGTCCTTTGGCTATTTCCCCAGTTCCAGAATGCATAGTTCGGACAGACATTCTAATCATCTGGCAGATTCCTCACATTTGTTTCCTCATGTGTGCAGTGAGACCTGTTATGGTGGGAAAGGCACTTTCCCTTAGATCAAAGAAAAAATATTTACTGAATTTATAAAATATTTTGAGGGGATTAAGTTGTACAACTTTCTATATATATGCTCTAGCTAAAACTAAAATCTAATTATGTTTCTTTTCCCTTTTAAATATTCAGTGTTGTTTTGTTTCTTATTTAAGAAACACATACCTAAGCCTAAATCTTTTTTTAATATTTTTTATGTCCCCTGATTTTCAAGTTTTACAATCTCTTATGCCTAATATATTAGTCTATTACTATGAAAGAACTATTATGTATTGTTAATTGGACTTAGGGTATTTTTAATGTACAAAAGCACAAGTCTCCTACCTTTTCATAATTTTCTTGGCTAGCCTTAGGCATTTTTTCCTAAATAAATTATTTGGCTATTATATCCAAGCATTAAAATAGTTATTCTGATTGCAATTACATTAAATTGATGAACTAACCTTGCAAATCATTATGCTTGACTTTATTCATTTTCTAATTATATGTCTTTCATTTATTTACTTATTTATAGAGTTAATAAGAATTTTATAAAGTTATACAGATGGGTATTACATTTTTCAAATTTATTGCTAAGTGTATTACAACTGTCACTTTGAATTAAAAATTGTTATTCCTATTTTGAGCTAATTATAGTTAGTATGGACAAGAATTATGGACTTTTGTGTATGTGTGTATGTCCATGTATATTCATATACATATAATGGCTGTACATGTGCTGTATTGATACATTTTTACAACAGTCTTTTTACTGATTTTAGAATATATATAATTTTTATTATTTCAATAGAGTGCACTATTACTTAACATTATTAGTCCAGTAATGCAAGGATTTATATATGTGTGTGTATATACATGCCATAAATACATGTGTATGTAAATATATGTACATATATATGTATATATGTGTGTATATAGAAGTACTTTTCACCACAACTGTAACAAACCTGTGAGGAGGAGAGCCCTAGTGTCCTTGAAGTGTTCTGTGATTGCTCTTCTCTGTTGGCCAGTCCTTAGAGTGGGAATGACAGCCACACTGGTGGAAAACCTAAACGCAATGAGACAGACTGGACCCTGGAGTGTCAGAGGCCAACTAGTCGCACTGAACCTCCAAAGCAAGGTGGACATCATTTTCATAAGGAATAGAAGAGTCAAAGTAGCCATCAGTATTTGACATTAACTAGTGGTGGTGATGTTCCGAGAAGTGAAATAGATAGGAAGCCTACTAAATTCTCAGTTTATCTTCATAAGCAGAAAATACTAGACCCTGTAAATGAAAGTCCTGCATGGATTAAAAAAATTGTGATGTCTCAATTAATTCTCAGATGTGAACTAGTTTATAGATTCAGAATGCCATGAATGAAGAGGACGACAGTTACCTTTGAGGAAAGAACCCAGTACACTGTCAATAATAATGTTAATCTTTCTCTCAACCTTCCCCAAAGGGACCTACAACATTTTACCAGTATAGCTGTGTGGTGCAAGATTGTGGAGTAGAAACGTCTCCTTACTAGCCACTCATTTGAGGCAGGAGAAAGAAAACTCCAATCACATCTGGCTGGGAGAACCCCCCTAGGGACATCACTATGGGGGCACAGTGAACCAGTGGTGGAACACAGTAGACGCTGAGAAAGTCTGGAGCTAATGAAAACCAGCACAGAAGGCAAGGGCTTAGAAATGGGCAGGAAACCATCAGCCAGCCTACAGATGGAGGACTGGGGATCGAAGGAGCTGTCCCCCAATTTTTTGATTTGGGGCTAAACTGTTCTCTCCATCTGCCTTGGAAGGCTTAAACAAGTGGGTGGAGTTACACAGTGTCCAGATGCTGGGATTGAATACGGGGTGGGGTGGATCTCCCATCTGCTTGGTTGCTAGCTGGGCACCCTCAGTGTGGGAAGGCCATGTGAGATATGTAGACCTAGCCAGGTAAGGTGAAAGACTATCAGGACTGAAGAATGAAAGTAAAGGACACAGCAATTTGTGTAAGCAAATGAAAAGTTTAATCAGTAACTGATAGTACCCTCCGAAAGGGGTAATAGTGGGTACACATCTGGGTAGTAGCCTTTCACCTTACCTGGTTAGGTCTACATATGTCATGGTGCACAAAGCCCATGGGGCATGGGGATCGAACAGTAATGCGATATAATGTGCCTTATGTTGTTTCTGTTACATTTCTGTGACACTTGGGGTTATGCTTATCTTCTAATTGTCACACGATGCTCTCTTACTCGGCATCCAGTTTGTTTACATTCTCTGTTTTAATACTTTATTTACTTATATCTCACTTTCCTACCTACCTTAAGTCTTGGACATTACCCTTTTATTATTGTTATAGTGTGTTCCCATTTGTGTATGCTGCCTGTTCCACATGTCCTCTGCTCATGTCTTATCTATGCTAACATAGACATGGGTTTTTTTGTTTGTTTTGTTTCTGTTGTATAGAGATATTATAACAAGTATTTTTCAAACTTTTTTATATAACATGGTTTTTTTTCCCAATCATTGTCTACATATACAGATATATGATTTCATCCTTTTTTCATTACTGCAAAGTTACAATAAACATTGCCTTTTTTTTGTATTTTATTACATTTTGTAATAAACACATGCACATACAAGTAGTTCTTAATTTAAGGTCCCTAAACACAAAACAGAATATTCTATGTGTGACTACTAAAATTTAGAAGTTCTGGTATTCAAATAAACCTCATAAAAAGAAAGAAAATGCTATCCACAAACCATAATAACATTTTTATCAAATATAAATAACAAGGGGTTAGTGTCCAAAAATATATGAAACTCATAAAAACAACAGGAAAAAGATAAACCAACAGAAAAATTAACAATAAAAAAATTCACTGAAAAAGTAAAAAACATGTGAAAACAACCTTTGAAAATTATTGGGGAAAGAAAATGTGGCTGTACTTATATTTTAGTACCTACATGTATTAAGTGGGCAAAAGGTTAAAAAAAAGTTCTGATGACACCAAATACTGAAGAAGGGGGTGGAACACCACATGAGTACATATTTAGTGCTCATAGGCGTCTACACAGATACAGTCACCCTGGGACATAATATAGATTTACCTTTAGTCTTACCTTGTGAAGATGAATGTGTCAAATACCAGCAATACAACAATGCCTTCCCTTGAGAGATGAGATACAGTAGAGAGATAAATAAATCTCCACCCTAGACAAGCAATTTGCAAACTTTAGCATCCATTGAAATTATCAAGAGGTTACTGCCATCCACAGAGCCTCTGATTGAGCAAGTCTGAGATGAAGCCTAATAATCTGCTTTTTTAGTAAGTCCAGGTGATGCTACTGGTTTGGGTCCAAAGATCGCACTTAACAACATGTGACTTAGGAATTTATATATGTATATGTATATACATACATACATACATATATATGTATATATATGTATATGGAATTTATATAGATGGAATTTATATATGTATATGTATATACATACATACATACATACACATATATATATACACACATATATATATATAACACATGTGACTTAGGATTTTATATATATATATGTGTGTGTGTGCCCATATATATATATAGAAAATCTCCTAAGTCACATGTAGATATGCATCAGAAAATAACGTTTGTAACAACATTGTTTACAATAGAAACCAATTTGAAAAGGTAGGATACATTGTAAAAGCATTGTTTAAAAGAGAAACAAGTTTGGAAACTCAAATTTCCATCCACAGGAGAATGAATTGACAAATGGCAGACTCATACATATAATGAAATACAATTCAGCACTAAAAATGATTTCACTACAGCTATATTTAAGAATGTGAAGGGGTCTTAAAATTAATATTCATTGGGAAAAAACGATCCAAGTATATGTATAAAATGACATCATTTTCCTATAAGGAAAACTATTTTTCATAGATATTTATGTGATCAAACTTTAAAAAAAAAACATTGAATCAATCATAAAAGTTTTTTTAGTCTTGTGATGGAAGATAGTGGGGTGATAGGTGCTCATTTTATTTTTATGGTCTCTAACCAAATATTATATTATATTATTCTGTGCATGTCAAATAGTACATCATAAATCATCAAATAAAAGGCAATAAGGCATACAAAGGAAATACTGAAAATATAATCAAAAGAAATCAGGTGTGGCAGTAATACAAGATCTAATACATATAGCTCAAGAGAAATAAAACTTTAACAGAGGCTCCAAGGGATATTTAAATGTGTAGGATTTAAAATGTAATGAAGCAATAACAATTGTGTGTGTATATATATATACATATATATGCACCATGTATATGTATTTATAGTGACTAGATACAAATCTAAAATGAGTAAAAGCAAATATGTTAGAAATTTAGGGAGATTATGACAAGAAGGGGAAAGGTAAAATAGCTCTAATAGAAATAATATACAAAAAAGTGAGAATACTGACAATTCAGAATATGTTCAGACATGTCAGAATACTGACAATTTCTTTTTCTTCACAGCTAACTTCCCCCTTGTGGGTTGCTGAATAAGTACCCACAGACAATCTGACATCAGAAATCATGTGACCATCACTCTCCCTAGAAATTTTAAATTTGAGTTGAGATACAAAGGGTCCAAAGGTAGTGAGGCTGAGTTTCTTTGGGCAATATTCTCAACAGATCCTTGTAAAAACTAGGATTCCCTAAATCACATTGCAAACCCACTGATTCACAACCTAGAGAGGACATTTGTAGGGAATATCACAATATAATACATGAATTTTTGTTACTGATATCCTCAGAGCTGCTCTAGATATTTTTTTTTTCTTTCCTGAGGCCTGTATGTTTTATCCAGTTTCCAAATATTTGAGCTACTCCTGATTTCCAAATAATTCCTTTTGTTCTCTTTTAATTGGCCTGAATTAATGTGTATAACTTAATATCATAACTCTAGGAAACCAACCTCATGAAAATACTATGCCTCAAATAAGTTAATTAAGCTAAGATAACGTGAAAGTCAGAAAGATGTCCATTTAAATTCTACAGTGAAAACTAGTAGACTATGTCATGGAGTGTGGAAGAACCTACTGAAGTACACTTGCAATATCCTAGGGAAATAAGCCCACTGAAGAGAAGCTCTCAAAGGCCAGAGAACTAATGTAAATGAGATGACCTAAGATAACCAGATAAAGATCAAATCCCAAAGTTTTCCCTCAGGAAAGGTAATAAATCAGTGTTGATCTTGCTGGGTTCTCTGGCAAATGAATTGCTCATTTGTAACTGAGGACATCTAAACCTGCAATTCCAGAGTTATAGGAATAAGCATATTTTACAAATGACTTGCTGAATCAATGATGAGAATTCTTTGATTCCCAAACCCATCTACTCTTCCTACAGAGACTCAGATTCAAAGGATAAACTGTGTCTTGGGTGATGACACCCTATCCTTGTAAAATATCCCCTCTAAGTTGTTCCACTGCTCTCTATGAGTCCAGAAGCTTTGACAGAGTGACCAGTCCTGCTCCTCTGCTATAGAGTAAAGCCTTTGATGGGACACAAAGTTATATGGAATCCCACACTACTGGATCAAGCACCAACAGTCTCTTAAATTGTGAGGGTTTATGGAGTGACTTTGTTCCTGAATCACTGGGGCCTGCGTTGTGATTCTTTTTCTGAAACTTTCAACGATCTCCATTTGGCATTTTTTTTTTTTT
>NW_003852512.1:5744877-5749414 GCF_000181295.1 Otolemur garnettii
TTTTTTTTTTTGCCACCCTTAATATCTCTCGCACCATATGGCCTGCCAGAGCATATGCCTCCAAGTGATTAGGTGTGCTTGCATCACAGCCTGAACTAATACAGAGCCTTTTCCTGCTCTGGGCCCTATTCAAAAGCGATTGTCTTTAAGGTCAGCTTGCATATGGTTGATCAGTTTTTCTGGATGTTGAATATGCTGCTGAGAGAACCAAAAAGGCAGTGTATGTACTTCCTTAGTAGAAGCTGAAAGTTGCAATAATTTCTCCTTTATTTGGGATAGTATATTAGTTTTCTAGGGCTAAATAGCATAATATTATAAGCTTGGTGGCTTAACTACCAGAAATTCATTTTCTTACATTTGTAAAGGCTTATCAAGAATGAGGTGCCTGTGGGGTGTTTGTTTTTCTGAAGCCTTTCCCCTTGATTGGCAGATGATCACTTGCTCACTGTGTACTCATATAGACTTTCCTCTGTGTGTGTGTATCCTTGGTGTCTCAGTATGAGCAAATTACCTCTTACAAGGGCAACTGACAGGCCTCATTTTAATTTAATCAATTCACCAAAGGCCCTATCACCAAATACAGTCACATTTTGAGGTGCTAGAGGATAGAACATCAATATACAAATGTGGGAGAATACAATTCAGTCCACAATAGATGGTATAGAATGAAATGCCTCTAACGGCTGGATAATTTTTTATTAATGTTCCTATGTCCTTAAAGTTCATTAAAAATATCCCTCCCTAGAAAATGTAATAAAATTAAGACTCATGATAGGGTAGCCACTTCTAATTTTTTCAGTTTGGTATGATGCCATAAATATTCTACATAAATATCTTTGGGAAATTATATATGGGCACTGAGCTAAAGCTACCTCCTCAGGACATATTATACAATTTTAATTTATTATATTGGAGACATATGAGGCAAAATGACAAGTGGAATTATCAACTAAATATGGTCATATGTGACCATATATCAGCCAATATATACTATAGTCTTTTCTCTAGTTTAGGTTGTATTTTTGCACATTGGCTCAACAAATTACTGAATTTTTTTTTTTTTACTCCTTGACTATTGAGTGAACCAAGTAAGGGCTCCTAATATCTATCAAACAGTTTATTCTGCAAGAGGAACTGTAGAGTAATTTGCCACCATGAATGACTTGAAAGATTTAAGACTATTGATTTTTATAATAGACCTATTTAATTCTCCTATTTGGTGAATAAATTGTCCAATAGGTCTTGGAGAATGTTACTGGATAATGGTAAACTTAATCAAATGGTGGCTTTGTAGCTGAAGTTCATGGTAAGGTCTTCTTACTGAAGTAAATAAATAGGGCTAGTGGTGCTTGGTGTGAAGATTTTAATCTGATGGAAGCATTTTTTTTCTTTCCATTAATAAAAGAATACTAGCAGAAGTTATACCCATATTTTGCCTCGGTATATCAGTACACATTTACCATTTTCCCTCAGGTGTATATTAAATCTCTTCATGCCTACTTCAAGGGAATCATAACTGCCCCATCATCCTACAGGATATCCATGGATATCCATGTTACATTGATAATATATTGATGAGAAGACCAGGGGAATATAAACTGGCAGTTTCTGTGGATGCCTTGAAATAATATGCAGACATGAAGCAAATATAAGCCTCAAGAAATTAGAACAAATTTCCCCAGAACCCATGATCTGAAGGCAAGTCAGAACACTTCACAATTAAGAAGAAAGATGTGTAACAATTCATGCACCTCTTTGCCCTATGGAGATAACACATTTTTTGCTGCCACATTTTCATGACATCAGATAAGAGAAGGCTCTTCACTCCCTTGCATCTGCCTTTATGGTATGACAGATCCAGATATGATTAAAATTTCACCAATATATTGGAATGCTCTATGAAGCCTATAATAAAATCAGGAAAAATTATATTGAAAACCATTACAGTTTTAGAGCAAAGACATATTACCTCTTAGAAACAATTTTTGAGCAATAGTTTTTTGAGTTCTTACTGACTACTGGTTCAGTATCAAAAACCAAAACACAAAATAGTAAGTAACCATGACATCCAAATGCCTCTGATGTTTTGGGTTCATCTGTGACAATCAAACATGAAACTGCCAAGCAGTATTTTTTTATCAAGTGGAAATCATAGACTCTCAAAACACCAGTAACTTTCATGAATGTATTTTTCACACTCCCATTCTTACTTACACTACAATTATGTCCCTCCCTCCATTAACACCCATGGTCTTGTGAGGAATTTATATGACTAATTCACTGGGAATTCACCACTATTTTTTGTGTGTATGTGTGGAATATCCTGCATTATCCAAAATTGAACTCTAGGATGTTATAGCTCCACTCTGAAACGATCCTGAAAGACAATAGAGAATGGAAATTCCAGAGGGCAGAAATTACAGGACTACTGAGTAGAACATTCATATTCCTTTGATCCAGCCCTAAAGTCTCTGGTAGCCACCATTCTGCATTCTGTTTTTTTTTTTTAATTTATTAAATTATACTGGTGTACATTAATACTATCATGGGGTACAGTGTACTGTTTCTCTATACAATTTGAAGTACTTTCATCCAACTTGTTAACATAGCCTTTATGTCTTTTTCTTAGTTATTGTGTTAAGACATTTTGATACCTCATATAAACGGAATCATGCAGTATTTGTCCTTCTGTAATGTCTTATTTCACTTAACACTGTGTCCTCAAAATTCATTCACGTTGTCACACATTACAGATTTTTCTTTTTTTTAAGGCTGAATAATATTACATTGCATGTATATAACACATTTTCTTTGTCTGTTCATCTATTGATGGACATTTGTGTCCACACCTTGACTATTGTGAAAAGTGCAACAATGAACATTGGGTGCTTGCATCTCTTTGAGATCCTTATTTATATGTTTTTGGATGAATGCCTAGAATTGGAATTGCTGGATTATATATGGACTTTCTATTTTTAAATTATTGAGGTTGGCTTGGCACCCATAGCTCAGTGTCTAGGGCGCCAGCCACATATACCAAGGCAGGCACATTCAAACCCAGCCCAGGCCTGCTAAACCCAACAGTGACAACTACAAGCAAAAAATAGCTGAGTCTTGTGGTGGGTACCTATAGTCCCAGCTACTTGGGAGACTGAGGCAAGAGAATCACTTAAGCCCAAGAGTTTGAGGTTGCTGTGAGCTGTGACACCACAGCACTCTACTGAGGGCAACATAGTAAGACTCTATCTCTAAATAAATAAATAAATAAATAAAATTATTGAAGAAGGAACCACTGTCCTATTTTTCTGTAACTGCTGCACAACTGTGCATTCCAACAGTTTATAAGGGCTCTAAATTTTCCATATCCTCACCAACATTTATTTTGTTTATCAGCTAATAACCCCCATGGCTTTGTCCCATCTTCCTCTGAATACACTGCAGTCTAAGTTGCTTCCTTCTAACCACGTCTCCCTGTCTCCTTCTCTCAGGGTCAGAAGTACATGAAGATTCGGCAGCTCTCCCAGCTTCCCCAATTCCCTCTAGGTTAACTTTCACATAGACATTTACCGTAGTTAATCTTTGCACATCCAATCTTGTCTTAGTGTCTGCTCCTTGGAGGGACTTAGGCTAAAACAGGTGACACCCAGAATGGTCCACAAAAATTGTCAATAATATAGAGATTTCAGACTGGTTCACCCACTCTCACATTTCTACCCCACCTCACCACCACCTTTAAGGTGAGGAGGACACAATTTTGATTGGTAGCATGGATAGTACTTAGCACAAAATAGTCTAATTTTATGGAGGGTACAAAGTTGTTAATGCACTATACCACAATTAACTACAGACCTACATGATTTTACAGAAAAATGTTAGAAAACTTTAAAAGTTAGGAGAAATTTAATGTTCCATAAACTCTCCCAAAATATAAACACTTACTGAATATTTCTTAAATACTAAAATATTAACAACTAAACCTGGTGTACGTATAAAATAGAAAAGTACAGATAATAGCACTTATGAATATAGACATATTAACATATTGTCAAACATAATGCCACACTACATTTAGAAATTAATATACCATGACCAAAGTTTGTTTATTCTATTAATTTGACAAACCATATTAATAAAATCAATATAATTATCTATCAAGATACCTATGAAAACCTTCAGCAATATTCAACATCGTTCCTGATAAGACCCTTAAGAACTTAGAAACTGATGGAGGTATTTTTAGCATCATACAAAAACAGATAAAGAAACCTTAATCCTAAAGGTTACATTTTATTTACTGAAGAAACATTTTTGCAAATATTACTAACAAAGTAAAGATTTCCAGTGTCTTCATCAATCTGCTTTAAAAAATACATTTTATTTTTTCTTCAGATTCATACAAGGGTACATACGATTAGGTTACGTTGCATTTGTTGTGTAACTTCCAAGTTGTAATTGGGTCCTTCACCCAGGAGGTGTGCCATATACCTACCTCTACATTGTGCTGTTAGGTGGAAGTTTATTAAGCTCTTTCCTGTAT
>NW_003852512.1:5749444-5758031 GCF_000181295.1 Otolemur garnettii
CCACACATGCACAGTCCCCCCACATTAACATTCTACACTAGTATGCTACATTCATTACAATCAACAAACCACCATGGAGCCATGATAATCAAAGTCTGTTGATTCCCTACGATTAGTTCTATGTTTTACCTTCTATGGGTTTTGACATGTAGATAATGACATATATTCATCATGATGGTATCAGACGGATTAGTTTCCTTGTCCTAAAATCACCCTATGCTCCACTTACTCCTCCTTTCCACTCCTAATAACCTGGTTAACATGGATCCCTTTATGGGTCCACAATTTAACACTTCCCAGGTATCATATAGGTAAAGTCATGTAGTTTGTAGCCTTTTACAATGGCTTCTTTCACTTAGCAATATGCATTGAAGTTTCCTCCACATCTTTTTATAGCTTAATTGTTCATATCTTTTTAGTGATCAATAATATTCCATATTCTGGATGTCTCACAGTTTATTTATCCATTCAACTATTGAAGAACATTTTGATTGCTTCCAAGTTTTGGGGATTATGAACAAAGCTCCTATAAACAATTATGTGCAGATTGTTTCATGGAAGGAATTTTCAACTCATTTTAGGAGATAGCAAGGATTGACATTGCTGAGTAATAAGTTCGTGTTGAGTTTTGTACAAAACTAAGAACCTGTCTTTCAAAGACGCTGTACCACTTTATATTCACATTACTAGTGAATATGAGTTCTTTTAGTCCACATTCCCACCAGCATTTGGTGTTGTCAGTGGTTTTGGATTTTTACCATACTGGTATTTTTCTAAGGGTATCTCACTTGTTTTAAATTGCAATTCTCTAATTACATATGATGCTGAGCATCTTTCTGTATGCTTATTTGCCATCTACATGTATATTTTAGTGAGATATCTGTTAAAGTCTTTAGCTCATTTATTTTATCAGGGTTTTTTTTTATTTTCTTACTATTGAAGTTTTAGTATGCTTCGTATATTTTATTTTTTAATTTAATTTAATTTTGTATTTAAAATTAATATGAGGGTTTAATTACATTGTTTTCGCTTCCAAGGTAAAGTTCCAGTTGTATTAGAACCCGTCTTCCAAGGAGCGCGGTGCACACCCTCGCATTGTGCACGTCAGGTGAGATCCCACCAAATGCCGTCTCTCCTTCCACCAATTGTCCTCTCCCCTCCCCTCCCCTCCCTCACCTCACCCTATCCCTTTGCTACTCTATATTTCTGTTTTACTGATCATATGAGAATTTAATTGGTTATATATTCATTTCATATTATGTAGTATTGAGTACATTGGGTATTTATTTTTCCATTCTTGAGATACTTTACTAAGAAGAATATGTTTCAACTCCATCCAGGAAAATGTAAAAGATATTAAGTCCCTATTATTGTTATGGCTGAACAGTATTTCATGGTATATCGCAATTTGTTGATCTATTCATGGGTTGATGGGCATTTGGTGTTCTTCCACAACTTGGCAGTTATGAATTGAGCTGCAATAAAGTTTCTTATGCAAATGTATTTGTGGTAAAATAATTTTTGTTCTTCTGGGTAGATACCTAATAATGGGATTACAGAATCAAATGGAAGCTTAACTTTTAGTTCTTTTAGAATGCTCTATACTTCTTTCCATAAAGGTTATATTAGTTTGTAATCTCATGAGCAATGTAGAACTGTTCCCTTAGTTTGGGGACTTTATGATGTGGGCTAATCTTACTGGAGTTAGCTGATATCTCAAAGTGGTTTTGATTTACATTTCTCTGATGATTAAAGATGATGAACATTTTTTATGTGTTTATTGGTTATTTGTCTATCATCTTCAGAGAGATTTCTGTTCAAGTCCCTTGCCATTTATAAAGGGGGTTGTTTGCTCTTTTTTTGTTGTTTTATTTGAATTCTCTATAGATTCTAGTTATCAGCCCTTAGTCAGAGTAAGAAGAATATGCAAAATTCTTATCCCATTCTAAATGCTGTCTGTTTGCTTTTTTTGTGGTACCCTTGGCTGTGCAAAAAGCTTTTTAGCTTGATCAAATGCCAGTTACTTTTTTTTTGGGGGGGGTGTACATTTAAGGCACAAAACAATAAAAATTCTGGAAGAGATTATGGGGGAAATGCTTGAAAATACTGGCTTGGGGGAAAACTTTATGAGAAAGATCCCCCTGACAATTGCAGCAACATCTTTGTATATTTTGGATTACAGTCCTTAATCAGAGGTCATTTCCAACTATTCTTCCCCAGCCTATGGCTTATATTTTCATTCCCTTAAGAGTGTATTTTGAAGATCAGAAGGTTTTAATTTATGGCTATATTATTGATTATTTTTAATGGATTATGTTTTTGAAAAGTCATTACCATACACAATAACATCCAGTTTCTTTCAATATTGTCATCAAGGAGTTTTATAGTTCTGAGTTTTCAATTTAGATTTGTGATCAATTTTTCATTAACGTTGTGAAAGATGTAAAGTCCATCTAAATTTATTTTTCTACATGTAGTTTTCCAGTTGTTCCAGCCACATTTATTGAAAAGACTGTCTTTGCTCACATTGTCTTTGCTCCCTTGTCAAAGATCAAGTAATCACATTTATACATTTCTATTTCTGGGCTTTCTGTTCTGTTCCATTGAAGTATTTACTATCCTTGTGTCAATTACACACTGTCTTGGTTATGGAAAGTTATGAAGTTAGGAAATGTCAGTACTTCAATTTTATCCTTAATCTTCAATATTGTGTTGGTTAATCTGGGTGTTTACCTCACTAAATAAATTTTAGAATCAATTTCTTTGTGTACATAAAACAACTTCCTCGGATGTTTATTAGGATTGTACTGAATCTATAAATCACTTTGGGACACCATCTTGACAACATTCTGTTTTTCTACACATAAACTTGACATATCTCTCCATTTATTTAGTTTTCTTTTATTGTATCATAATTTTTCAGTTTCCTTATATACCTCTTATGCATATATTATTAGATTCAAACATCAACATTTCATCAGTTGAATCGCCAATGTAAATGATATTGTTCTTCACTTCACATTCCACTTGTACATTGCGAAGCTACTGAGTCTTGTATATTAATCTTGCATCTTAAAACTCTAGTATTATCACCTATTAATTATAGGAGATTTCTTTTCACTTTTTCAGACAGGCACATCATCTGCTAAAAGGCAGTTTTGTTTATTCCATTCCAATTATTACATGTTTTATTTCCTTTTCTATTATAATTTCATTAGTTAGCACCTCCAGAGTGATGTTGAAAAGAAGTGGTGAAAGAAGATATCCTTGCATTATTCCCAGTCTTAATGGAAAGGTTTAAGTTTCTCACCATTAAGTACAGTGCAGTGTTTGGATAGATACTCATTGTCAAGTTGAAGAATCATTAATGGGTGTTGGGCTATAGTTATTATTTTGAAAGATATATAAATGGAATTTAAGGATGCTTTTGAGAATAATAATTCATTTCTAAATAAGACAACTCTTGTCTTTAGTGCAATGAACCATTCAACATCACACTCCCTATTAATTGGGCCATGATTTCATATTCAAAAAATGTATGCATTGAATAATACAAATGAAAAATGGAAGTTAGAATGAATACAAATGTAATTTGCTGAGCACTTGCTATGTTCTAGGCACTGATTCAACTTACCCAACAACACAGGAATACTCAGTTCCGTTAATTACAAAACTGAGAGGTGACCCCATACATTGTGGCCCTTTGGGCAAGCACAGCCCTTTTATTTTTCATTATGCTGCTTCCAAATTCAAGGGAGGAGATATAAAATATAATAAAAACAAAAATAAATATTTACTAAACACCTAAATGTGCCAGTAATCATACTAATTACTTTATGTGTGTAATTTTATTCAATCCTCACAACAAACCCAATAGGTCATCTTTACCATAATGTTACAGATAAAGAAACTATTGTTCAGAAAGAGTAATATTTTCACCAAAGACCCAGATCAAAAAAGTGGCAGAGCCAGTGTTGAAACTCTTTAATCTGACTCCTACTATGTTATAGTACATTTGCTAGTAAAACATCACCTTTAGTTTCTCAGTTGGAAAATAGTTTCCAGGGAGGTACCTGTGGCTTATTGACTAGGGCGCCAGGCCCATATGCCACGGGTGGTGGGTTCAAACCCGGCTACGGCAAAACGGCAACAAAAAATAGCCAGGCGTTGTGGTGGGTGCCTGTGGTCCCAGCTACTTGGGAGACTGAGGCAGGAGAATTGCCTAAGCCCAGGAGTTGGAGGTTGCTGTGAGCTGTGACACTATGGCACTCTTCTGAGGGCAGGAAAGTAAGACTCTGTCTCTACAAAAAAAAAAAAAAAAAAAGAAAGAAAGAAAAAAATAGTTTTCATAGATCTTCCATAATCAATTTGAAAAGAATAATGATGTTATACACACATAACTCTGAGATAAAGATAAAAGTCACAGCAACTGAAAATTATGAAAAGCATTTGATTGCTCTATGCTGCTTCTTCAGTGAGGTGTTTTTTCAGACATTTCATGACTATTTCACATTGCACTACATGTATTAGTCAATGAAACACAACAAAGGACGACAAATCAATTCAAAGCATATCTAACTGAGAAAGAATTGAAAACTCTGCCTATTTTCAGATGTTATGATAATTTATTTAAATATCCCTAGAGATTTAATGATAAAACTAATTGAAACAGTAAAATCATTCAGTAATATAGCAGAATATGCAATAAAATACAGAAATTATTACCTTTAATATATCATATCAATTGCTAGTTAGGGGAACTATTAGCAGCGATAATCCTTTTATAATAGTAGCAGAGAGGATTACCTTTTTAGAAATGAAGGAAACTAAATATGTCAAGTATAATATATGTATGAGGAAAATGTTATAGCTGTTTTGAAAGAATCATAAATAGACATGAACAAGAAGACCAACACCCCCTTTTCCTTTGATAGGACTCCACATCAAAAAGCTGTACATTCTCCCTAAGCTAATTTATAAACTTTAATGTCATTCTACTTATGGGTATTTGCTCACTTTTTATGGAGTTTGAAACATTGATAATAAAACCAAGTTCATAATAAAATTTATAAGGAAGCAATTTTGTAAGTAGAGCTAGAATAAAATTAGCACAAGAAAAGTGCAATGAGGGACTAGCCATATCAAGCATTTAAACATACCGCAAATTATTCCAAAATAATAAAACAGAATGGTGCTGTTATACAAAAAAAAATTCAGACTAGTATGACAGAATTCAAATACCATACATTGACCCAAATACATATGAAAATTTAGTATGTTACTGACATGGCATCTCAGATCACGGCAACAAATGCAGATTTTTTTTTCAAATAAATAGTATTGGAAACACTGGCTAATGTTTCTGGAATAAATAAAATAAGACCTATTTCACACCATAATAAAAAATAAAATGAAGGGGGATGTGTGAGGCATGTCAAAGTGTTAAAATGGTGGATTAGAAGCAGCCAACATCCCTCTTTCTCAAAGAGAGGATCAAACCTTCCAGATGGACCATCTCAAAGAGGGCATTTCGAATCATCAGAGATTCAACTGGAGACACTTAAATTGGAGGAGAGAGAATCAGGGAAATTCACTCTGTAAGACCAGAAGGGACCTGGACAAACATCCACACTTAGGGAAGGATTATAAGAGAGATCTCACATTGGATTTCCCCAGCAGAAAATGAAACCTGAGTTTCAAGGGGGTCCCTTACCTCTGAACTCTATAGGCCTCTGAACTGATTAGAGAGATGCTTAGAGATTGTGCTGAAGCAGTGTACCACAGAGTGAGAACAGTGGGTGCTTCTCTCAGTTTCTGGTCCTAGGTTGCTATAAAGGACACCATTCTATTCTCTCAGCCCCAGAGTGTCCAGAGCCCCAGAACACCTGGAAGGGTAAGCTCCACAGCAGCCACTTCCTTAATATCCCTGGCAGGCTGGGATGGAAGCAGGGAGGACAGATGCTATCCCCTGCACTGTGAGCGTGTGCCATGGACCTCCCACCTGCCTTCCAGGGACCCCAGTAGAATAGCTGCTCACTAGCACACAGAATCTGCCCCCACTGTTTCACCATATTAATAGTGCTGCTGCTGCAACCTAAGTAGCACTGCATCAGCTATTGTAGTCAGATCTCAGTAGAGAGAGAGCTCTGGCCACTGCAACTCCCCAAGCATGTCTCCCTTAAATTTCTAGCTATGGGTAGCTCAGAGAATGTGACTTGAGTAGACACCTCAACACCAGAAATGGTCCTACAACCTTACAGGTACCAGCAAAGAGCTCCTGAACCGCCCAGGTATCCACCAAGGTCCTGTGTCCTATACAGACACCTGCCAAGTTCCTGCAATCTGCTTAGGCATCCATCAAGATCTGATGAAATGACCAGTTGCCCACCGATGTGCCACAACCAACTCTGCTGCCAGCTGTGGTGCTGGAAAAAGCCCAGTTACTTGCCAAGGTCCTGAAATCTTCCTAGTCACTGGCCAAGGTCTCATAAAGCATCCAGGGTCCAGCCTAAGTCCTGCGTTTGGCTCATGTGCTGACTAAGAGCTCCAAACTGTTGGAGTGTCTGCCAAAGTCCCACGACCTGTCCAGGGACCTTTCAAGATCTTGTGACTCAAGTAGGTGTTGATCAATATTCACTAACACTCCCACGTACAACCCAAGACTCTGAAATGTGCCTAAGTACCTGACAGAGTGATGAGACCTCATCCCCAGCTACAGACCCATTACTCACTCTGGTACCTGCCAAGGTGCCATGACACACCACACAACTGGCTACAGTCCTGAGATGCATCCAAGTACGTACCAAGGCCTCTTGTACCTGCAAGGTACAAGTCAGGTTCACAAAACCCACTCCCATGGAGAAAGACTTGCCCAGCTCCCTGAGCAACAATCTAAATAGTGGTCTAAGAACAACCCACCCACCCAAATGGATATTCCCGAGCAGTGCCTTGGACTATGACAATGACAGGAGAATGGGACAACACAAGAGAATAGCTGTGGTACAGATTTACAGGGCACCTGCCCCTCTCCTACCTCATCAATCTTCCACAATAGGACACAGCTCAGGGAAGGTAGGTTTCCAGTGGATATGGTCTTCTTTTCTGTGAAATCTTCTGCTTAGTGAAAAGAACATAGACCACTAGATAGCACTTTTGAACATCTCCAAAATATATTTTCATCAATCTGGCCAAAGTATAATTGAAAGATTAAATTCTACCAACTCCAAGGCAAAAGCAACAAGTAAACTACAAAGAAAACCCATCAGGCTGATAGGAGACTTCTCAGTGGAGACCCTACAAACCAAAAGGGAATGGGGTTGCTATTCTAGTCCTCTAAAACAGAAAAACTGGGAGCCAAGAATTTTGAATCTTGTGAAAAAATCCCATAAATAACGGAGAAATAAAGACTTTTCCAGACACGCAAACCCTGACAATTTATCATTACTAGGCATACCCTAGAGGAAATGCTTAAAAGTGCTTTACACATGGAATAGAAAAATAGATACACACCAGTGTAACAACACCAAAATTTAAATCTTACACTGCTTACAAAACAACATCATAAGAGGGAAGACATAACAAGGTATCATCTAACGTGATGAACAGAACATCATCCAGCATATCGATACTAATACTCAACATGAATAGGCTGACTGCCTCAGTTAGAAGACATAGATTGGCTGAATAGGAAAAAAAATGACTCAAATATTTCCTATCCTCTATTAACACATCTAACCACAGGGACTCGCAACCCAAGGTAAAGGGATAGAAAATAATATCCCTCATAAATGGAAGCCAAAAGTGCTTAGAAATGGCCACTATCATTTCAAATAAAAATAACTTTTAAATTAACGATAGTAAACAAAAACTGTGGTTAAAGGGAACAATGTAACAAGAAGAAATAACAGTCCTATAGCTATATGTTCCTAATACAGGCAGCCGCAGATTCATAAAGCAAATTCTCCCACATCAAAGCAAAGAAAAAAACCACTAGCTTCCTAGTTGCTAGGGACTTCAGCACTACACTGACAGAATAAGACAGATCTTCAAAACAGAAAACAAGGAAAGAAACACCAGACTTAAAAAAGATTTCTAAAAAACTGACATTTACAGAACATTCTGACCACAAACTGTGGAATACACATTCTTCTTATCATCACATGAGACATTCTCCAAGACTGATAATATCTTAAGCCAAAACGAAGTCTCAGCAAGTAAAAAGAAATTAAAAGCATACTATGTATCTTCTCAAACTATGAATAAAGTTAGCAATCAATATCAAGAAAAACAAAGCCTTGGAAATTAAATATCCTACTGCTGAATAATCCTTAGGTTGACTTTGATATCAGGATGGAAATCAAAATATTCTTCAAACTAAATGACAAAGGGGACACTACATTTCAAAATCTAGGATATACAGTAAAAAATAGCCCTAAGTGGAACGTTTATAGCTTAAATGCCCACATTAGAAAGATAGAAACAAATTAATGTTACATCTCAAGGAGCTAGAAGAGAATGAACCAAACTCAAAGCCAGAAGAAGAAAGATATAACAAAGCTCAAAGCAGAACATGAAAACAAGTTGGTTC
>NW_003852512.1:5758503-5767466 GCF_000181295.1 Otolemur garnettii
AATAGACCACTAGCTTGATTAACTGAATATAAAAGAGAAAGGGCCCAAATAAGCTGAATCACAAATACAAAAGATGACATTACAATTGGGACCACAGAAATACAAAATATCATTTGTGAACACTACAAAAACCTCTATACAAACAAAATATAAAACCTACAGGAAATAGATAAATTCCAGAAAACACATAACTTCCTAAGCCTGAATCCTCAAATAACTGGCCATTAACAAAACACATACTTGTAAATAACTGTTCAGTCAAATAAGAAACCAAAAAGGAAATTAAAAATATGTTTAACTGAATGGTAAGGAAAATACTATACATCAAAATTTGGAGATAGTAACTAAAACAATGTCTAGAGAGTAATTTATTAGCTTAAGTACCTAGATTAGAAACAAATCATTCAAACATCTGTTTTCACTGTAAGAATCTAGATAAAGTAAAGCAAATAAATTAAAAATATAATAAAAGAAATAATGAAGAAAAATATAGAGAAAGTAGAAAAATATTAACAAAAGTAAGATTTGTTTCATTGAAAAAATAAATTGACAAGTCCTGAGCAAGATTAAGGAAAAAAGAAACATGTTGCTATTAATAATGTCCAAAATGAAGAGGAAAATATAGCTACAGATATCATATTCATTAAAGTCAGGGTTAAGAAATTCTGTAAATAAGTTCATGATAAATATTTTTAATAACTTAAACGAAAAAAAATTCTTTAGGGGTGGTGCCTGTAGCTCAGTGAGTAGGGTGTTGGCCCCATATATCGAGGGTGCTGGGTTCAAACCCAGCCTTGGCCAAATTGCAGAAATAAATAAATAAATAAATAAATAGCTGGGCATTCTGGCAGGCGTCTGTAATCCCAGCTACTCAGGAGGCTGAGGCAAGAGAATCGCCTAAGCCCAAGAATTGGAGGTTGCTGTGAGCTATAATGCCACAGCTCTCTACCAAGGGCAACAAAGTGAGACTCTGTCTCTAAAAAAATAAATAAATAAATAAATAAATAAATAATTTAAACACACAAATCATCAAAAAGGTCAAAAGTGATATAAACAACATTCAGGTCCTCATGTCTATTAAATGAATTGGACTTTTTTCAAAGTCTTCCCACAAAAAAAAAATACCAGAGGCCCACAATTTTTTCACTGTTGAATTCTAACAAATAATAGAAAAATAATACCAGTCTTGCATAAATACATTCAGCAAATGAAGGAGGAAAAAATACATATCACCTTATTTTACAAGGCCAGCACCACCCTGACAACACAATCTAATAAAAGTTACAATAAAAGAAAATTAGAACAAGACACCCAAGTAGGAAGACCTTGTCTGTCTTTCCTCCCACAAACACACCGATTCACAACAACTCACAGACATATTCCCTTTATGAGAAGTCAGAAAACTATAGACAGGCCCCAGGTTACAAACATCCAACTTATGTACAACTTGAACTTACAAAGGAGGCTATTACAGTTAAGTCCCCAAGTTACAAATATCCAACTGACATTTGACTTGCACTTAGAAATGAAGGCTATTATAGGTAATAGGTAAATACATCTGTTGCAACTTACATACAAATTCTATCTAAGAACAAACCTACAGAACATCTCTCATTTGTAACCCAGGGACTGTCTGTAATTGAAAGGCAAATGTGAAATCAGATCCTCGAAAACTAGTAAGGAGATAATGTACATAGTCTTAACAGAATGTCTATTCATGATACAATACCACATGATGAGGAAAAGAATCAGTTACTCCAAGCTTCTCCTGGAGAAGAGTAAAGATTAGCTTAGTTGTCCAACACCCCAATTTTTCTAAGGGCTTTTCACAAGAATAGCTTCCCTCTTGCCAATCTTGGAGCTCTTCCGTATAGTCTTTTGTATACAGCAAAATCTAGCTGCCTAGAGAAGAACAGAGACTGCAGTTTGGACTGGTGGATGGAATAGCTTCTCCCCCAATTCTGCACAGAGTTAATGGACTGAAAGTCTCAATTTCTACTTCTCCTTGGAGAAGGAAAGAATTAATGTGTGAATTTAATGCTGCAAATTCTCCGGAACATATCAAAAACTTCCATCTTACTTTCCAAGCTTAAACCTCTGATGGACCTACCAGAGTCTAGTCATCCAGGGAGAATGGAGGCATGGCTTAGACTGGCAGATGCTGTAGCTCCTCCCCTCAGCTCAACAGAGTGAACAGACAAAAACTACAGCTATCTCCTCTGGGAAGGGAAAGAGCAAATAGGGTCCTCTGGAATCTCTGGTTGAAAATATTTTTAAGTTTTTTCTCCTGTATAAGGACAGATAAAAGTTACATGACCATCTATCAATAAATAGATATGCAGAAATACCATTTGACAAAATGTATGCACTTTTGAAAAGGCATTCAAAAACAAGAAATAGAAGGAAAGTACATTAATCTAGCAAAGTCCATGTATAAGAAGGTTACAGCTAATATCATACTCAAAAATTAAAACCTGAAACTTTTCCCTCTAATATTATAAATGAGACAAGGATAAATGCCCACTCTTAACCATTTCTATTCAACATAAAGTTGGAACTCCTAGCCAGAGCAATTAGGAAAGAAAAATGTATCAATGTGTTTCACTTTCCTGTAACAGAGTACCACAGGCTGGGTAATTTATAAAGTAAAAAGGAAGTTTATTGGATTCCCTATTCTGGTGACTTGAAATCTCAAGGGACTCCAGCTGCTTTAACTCATGACAGAGAGAGAAAGGGAAATGGGCATGTGCAAAGAGATAGCACGGTGAGAAAGGAAGCAAAGGAGCGAAACTAAGGAATGTTAACTCTTTTTACCCACCAGCACTCACTGGGAACTAATCCATTTTTTTCAAGAGTGAGAACTCACTCACCCTGCTGGAAGGCATTAATATTTTCTTAGGGAATGCACCTCATGACCCAAACACCTCTGACTAGATACCCCTTCCCAACAGTGGCAAATTTCAAATGAAAAGAAGTAATTTCATCAAAAAGATACCTGCACTTGAATGTTTACCTCAATGTAATTCACAGTTACCAATATATAGAGTCAACCTAACATCCCTCAATGCATGAGTGGATAAAGACAATGTGGTATACACATATGCATATATGTATACACACACACACCATTGAGTACCACTCAGCCACAAAAATAAAGAAAATAATGCTTTTGCAGAAACTTGAGTAGAATTGGAGACCCTTATCTTAAGTGGAAGTGAAGTATCTCAGGAATGGAAAAAGAAATGCCACATGTTCTCATTAGTAATTTAGAACTAAGTGATGTGTACATGTGGCACAAATAGATGTGAAAGACATTAAAAACTGAGCACCAGGCAGTGTAGGGTGTGGGTGAGGGGTAACAATTTACCGATTGTGTGCAATGAACAGTATTCTGGACATGGGCACACCAATACAAAGTCCTGACTTCAGCATTAGACAATGTATTTATGTAACCAAAACATTTATATTCCCTTAATATTTTGAAATAAAAAAGAATGAACATACTTAAGGATGAAAAAGACTTTTTCATTAAAATAATGTCAAATACTGCTGAAGGACAAATTGAAAGACATGCATATTCAGGGACTCAAAGATATATTGTGATAAAATTTCCATCCCTAGCAAAGTGATATACAGAATCAATGCAATATCTATCAAAATCTCAAAATCATTTTGTACAAAAATAGAAATAAATTATAATTCATATAGAAATAATTCATATTACAAAAAAATAATGACTTGCCAAACTGATCTTGGGAAAGAAGAACAAAGCTGGAGGAATAAAACTTCTTCATTTGAAATTATAATGCAAAGCTGCAATCAAAACAGTACGTAAAAGGACAGGCACATAGAACAATGGAACAGAATAGATAGCCCAGAAATAAATCCATGCATATAGGGTCAACTGAGTTTTGAGAAGAGTGCCAAGAATATCCAAAAAAGAGGATGTAGTTATTTTAAAAATTATGGGAAAACTAAATATTTACTTGAAAAAGGACTAATCTGACCCTTATACTATACTATACTATACACAAAAATCAACTCAAAACAGCTTAAATACTTAAATGTAAGACCTGAAGCCAATGCCAATCCTAGACAAATCTATACAGGAAAAGCTTTATTACACTTTTCTTGGCAATGATTTATGGTTATGACACCAATACCTAAGACAAAACAAAAAGAAGTAGCCAAATGGGAATACATCAACATCTTTTGTAGAGCAAAGCAATAATTTACAAAGGGAAAAAGCAATCAACAGAATGGAATAAAAATGCAAACCATGTATCTCCAAAATCTGTAAGGAGCTTCTATAATTTAATATGAAAAAACTAATAACTTAATTGAATAATGAACTCAGTACTTGAGCTGTCATTTTTTCCAAAGAAGATATACAATAGACCAAAATATTTATGAAGAATGTTCAACATCATTAATCATCAAAGAAATGAAAAATCAAATCCTCAATTGATTATCATCTCACACCTCTCAAAATGGCTATTACTAAAATGGAAAATGAAGATAATCACACAAATGTTGACAAGAGCGGTGGAGAAATTAAAACCCTTGAACACTGCTATGAGGAATTTCAAATGGTGCAACCATGATAGAAAACAGTATGTTAAGTTCCTCCAAAAATTAAAAATAAAGCTATCATTTGATCTAACAATCCTAATTTTGGATATGTACCCCAAATACTTGAAATCTGGATCTGAAAGGAATATGGGCACTCTCATATTCATGGCAACAGTATTTGCAATAGATAAAATGTAAAAACAACTTGAAATTACCCAAGGGATTAGTAATGAAGAAAAAGTGATGTGTACAATGAAACATTATTCAGTCTTGTAAAGGAATTGAATTGGCACTATGCTACAACCTGATAAATCTTAATGCATTATGGTAAATTAAATAAGCTAGTAACACGAAGCAAATATTACTACATAATTCCACTTATATGAGTTATCTAAATAATCAAACTCATGAAATCAAAGAGTGGAATAGTGGTTGCCAAGGATTGTAGGGAGAGGGTTATAGATAATTACTAATAAACAGACACTTTGGTTAAGGAAGTGGACAATTTATAGGGAAAGAGTCACTGTATAGGATTATATATATAGCAAACTATGTGTTATACACTTGAAAATTTGTTAAGAGGGTAAATTTCATATTAATTTTTCTTACCACAATAAAATATAATCAATGGAAAAAATAGAATAAAACAAGCCAACTAAAACCCATAACATAGAGTATTAAAATAATAATACATTATGACCAAGTAGGGTTTATTATAGAAATGCACAACTGGTTTTATATTAGGAAATCCATCAGTGCGATTAAACATGTTATGAACAGAATGATTGTGTCACTCCAAAATTCATAAGATGAAGCCTTAACCCCTAATATAGGGACATTTAGTGGTAGGGTTATTGACAGGGTTTTAGGTACAAGAGGTCCTTTCTTTCTGCCGCATGAGAATACAGCAAGAAAGTACCTTTCTGCAACACTGGGCCCTCACCAGGGAACTGAATTGGCCCATACCTTGATCCTGGACTGTGAGAAATAAATTTCTGCTGCGAGGTCACCCAATCTAAGCTATTTTGTTATGGCAGCCTGAGTAGACTAATACACTGTACTAGAAGATTAAAGGAGAAGATTGTTTAATCATCTACATAGGTGCAAAAATATAACATTTGACTAAATTCTGTTCATGATGAAATCTTTTAACAAACTAAGAATAAACAGGAATTAGCAAAACTTAATAAAGAGCATCTACAAAAAACAAACAGAAAACTGGAGTTCAGTTCATTTTTAATAGTAAAAACATGTGCCCCTTGGATGAAATATGAATCTATACTGTAATATTAATATCACAATTTGCTTATATTAAAACTTGATATTAACATAACATCACTAAATTTGATAATTTTAGTATTATATTATTAGGAGAGGTACACTGAACTATTTGGAAATAAATAGGCACACTATGTACAGTTAACGTCAAATGACTTCTATAGAGAGGCGAGAAAGACACCGAGAAGAAGAGTGAGGAAAGTTATAAAGTACATGGGGGTAAAATGTAAAGAGTTGGTTAATCATGGCAAATGGTATAAAAGGAGTTCTATGTACTATTCTTGAAACTTTCTGTATGCTTTAAAATATACTAAAATAAACTATTCAATGCATTTCCTATTGGAGTCCCTGGTCTCTAAGTTATGGACGTCATTATTAATTATAAATAAGTGAACTGAATAGAACAGCAGTAGGAACAAGAAAGGACGAAACTAGTTGTCTTCCTTATATGATAACTGTGAACCCAGTGCATTAAACTTAATTAATTTTTTCCAAAGTGTTTCCATGGGTGCCAAATTAATAATCAATTTAGTGAGTCTAATTTAGAGATTACTGTTTTCAAGATCTCATGCTTAATAACTTTTCTTTCCAATATTTTTCTTTCCAAAGAAATCTTACTGTCATAAGGAATTAACAACATTAATGAATTTACTAACAAAATCAGGTAGTTTCCAAGCATAACCTTTACACATATGAATTTGAAATAGGAATGCTAGTTTCCACGTTTAAATGAGTTGAGTAAGTTCACAAATTATATCGTTACCCTGAGAAAACATTGCTTGAGGTATTTTAATGATTTTCATTTTTTTCTATATCTTTGCTCAGTAATAGCTTATTCATATATGTTGACAAATAGCTTATAATACTGGCTGCTATGAGACAATCAAGTGTTCATGCTAGCCTCTCATAGGGAAAGCAGGAGCAGCGACAGAGAATCGGTAAGAAATTGACATTTTAATTTCTAGGTTGAAATTAGACATGATTGCAGAGCAGAAATCTACTCTATTAAGCATTTACTATTGGAAAATTCAAGTTTCTCTCTTTGCCCTACAACACACTCACCATTTCAATTGTTCCTTTATTTATAATTAAGTATAGACACAAAATAACTACCATTGACTATTTGGCATATACCAGGTACTATAAAGAGCATTTCAGATGAGTTTGTTCATTAAATGCTCACAACAACTGTATCTGTATTTTATACCTGAGTATTCTGAGGATGAGGAAAGTTCAAGGGCTTGTTTAAGGTCAAACCTTTACTGTTCCTGTATTATTTCTATCACACCACACTTGGTTTTGCCACTCCTGTTACTTTATGTCAACAATTTAACATATAGCAATATTGTCTAGAGTACAATGAGATATTTCAGTGCTTTGAGTACAGAACACATCCAGAATGTTAGTGATTTTACCTTCTAACTTACACCTACCCTTGATCTCTGTGAACATGACAAATTAGTATATTTTATAAACTGTGCTTCTTTTCTTCAAACCGTGTTTTAAAAATACTTGTTCTTAAGATAACATGAAGTTTAACAGAATTTATAATTGGTCAAAACTTGTGGATTTTTCTCTCACTTGGACAAAATGAAAGGTAAAATGTTTCTGTGTGAAAAGAGTATTCTGCATAATTTATCAATCTCAATTTCTCTTTGGAAAAAATCATCATTGAGTGTCCACTCTGTGGAAGTCTGATATGTACCCCATTATGGGGATAATTCACACTGTAAAAATCAAGCAACTATTTCAATGCAAACTGAAAAATGTATGAAGTCCCAAAATCTACTGAAAATGAGAAATTGAAAAATTAAGGTCAGTACAGTAGCAAATGAGGCATGAAATATTTGGCTGGAAATAAGTAGAAGTGTTATCTGTATAAGCTCACACTTAATATTGTATGGAAGATATATAGAAACATTGTATTTAAGTGAGGAATTATACAGAAAATATGTGGAAACGTCACAGATATTCTTTCCTCCCTTCTATGACTTTGTGGTGGTAGCACAGAAACCATGTGAAGTTTCTATATGGTGAGAGAATTATTCTCCCCATTCATCCCATGTTTATTCTTTGCTCCCTTTCCCACGACAAAGGTTCGTTAGGTGGGCTATATTCTATTTTTCAAAAGGCCTTGAAATAAACTGAAACATACCAATACAAATTGCATAAGTTAGAATTGTACAGATTGACAACATTTTAAGAAATGACCACACCAAAGTAAACAGCACCCAGATTGAAAAACAACATCATCACCATAGAGATGTTCCTTTTGTGACCTCTTCCAATCACTATTCACTCCACCCACCCACCTCCTCATGGAAAAATAATATTGTGGTTCCTAAAGGAATAGGTTTGTTTTAGTAAATGGGATGAAATATCATCTACTGTTGTGCCCAGCTTCACTTACTCAAAATGTTTGTGAGATTCATGCGTATCATTATGTGTAAATCATAGGTATTCTCAGTGCTGTTTAACATTCCATTGTGTAAACATACCAAGAATATTTACTCTCTTTGGTCTTGATTTAATGTTTGAGATGTATTACAAATGGCATTGCTATGGACTTTTCCTTTACATGTTTTTTCCTTTTGTAATATCTGACACCAAAGATAAGCAAAAGAAATCCTCATATAATCACAATGCAACCCAGGGGGCCACAGGTTGGACACCCCTAAGTGGGCAAATAATAGCATTTCTTCCCTCGGAGTATGTGCATTGTTATGTCCCACAGAGGTGAGCTGAATGAATCTGGAGAGACACTTTGACCTTGAGTAATTAAATTATACCATCTGAACCTCGTCTTATTTGTGAAAAGACAATGTTACCAACTCACATATTTTATTAGGTTGTTGTAAGAATTAAGTAAAATAAAGCAAAGGAAAAGTTAAAGAGGAAAAGTAGTATCATTACTATCATTTAGTAAAGTACATCCATAACTTACTTATTCATAACAATCATCATATAAAGCTCTATCTGAGACCTCTGAATCAAAATTTTTAGAGATGATCCTTGGGAATACAGTTTTTTTTCAAGTATCATGATAAGGTGATTTATATAATTATTTGAAAGCCGTTGTTCTGGGCTAAATTTCTTTTCTTTTCTTTTCTTTT
>NW_003852512.1:5767743-5778280 GCF_000181295.1 Otolemur garnettii
GTAAATATTAAACAATATCAATGTGTATATATAAAAGTGCCTTTTATACTTTTTCAAGTGTTATTATCTTTCATTATTCAATTACAGATGTTATCTCCAGGTATTTTTACATAATAAAAAATGTAAGATAATCTTAGGTACAATACCAGTATTCTCTAAAACAGTTTGACACTTGAGTACCTTAATCACTGAACTCATAATAACACACGTAGTCACTCATCTATGACTTGTTTGTAATTTTGCTCCATTTTGGAAGTGCATTAAGGTTTCATTTAATTTGGCATTGAGCAACATAATGAAATGAAATGGTGAATTTTGAAATGGAAATTATGAATTTTGTTCTATTTCTTCTATATTAATATTACACATTTTCTGTTAATGCCAATGTAAATCAGTTCCAATTTCCTTAGAATTAGTTTGAAAATATGTATCAAGAAATTTAGACAACTGCTGATATGCATTAACTCTCCCACTCCATTTTATGGGATTTTTCTTAAAATAATAGCCACAAGGACATTATTTTCTTCAGAAAAATGTCCACTGCCCTTATATTTATAATAAAAAAGCAAAAGCAACTACTTATCTAAATGACCAAATGGTTACATACTACTGGTGTAATGACAATATAAATTAACTATGACTTAAAGATTTTCTCATATTTTCAGCAATAGTAAGAATAATATACATTTTCACCTTGTGTCAGTGGCATGAGGGTGGAATACTTTAAACAAAGCATGTGTTAAAAAATAATGATAAGATAAATTGAGTAACATATTAAAGATTGTTTGACAAAAGTGACAAAGTGAGAAGGAGAGCCAAGATTAAAACTCATATCTGTAAGTCCCAAAATGACACAATGCTATCTTTCCACTAATATCTACTTCTATTCCTGATATAAATGACAGTAGATACAAATGGATTACTACACCAAGGCATTAACATATACTCAAAAAATATTTAGGGCAGCACACATAGCTCAGTGGTTATGTCACCGACCATATACACTGAGGCTGGAGGGTTCAAATCCAGCCCAGGCCAGCTAAAACAATCATGAAAACTGCAACAACAACAAAAAATAGCAAGATATTACTGACTACAAAGCAGGCATTTGTAGTCCCAGTTACTTGGGAGGCTGAGGCAAAAGAATCACTTAAGCCCAACAGTTGGAAATTGCTGTGAGCTGTGACACCACAGCACTCTCCTCAGGATGACGTAGTGAGACTCCGACCAAAAAAAGAAAAAAAAAATTGGAAATATAAAATGTTTCTAAAATAAAGCTAAATATATTTCAATTGTCAACATAATGTTCAATTGTTTATTTTTAGTGATTTTTATATTCTTAAGATCACATGTGTGTCTAAATGGTGAAATTAGAAATGATTTTATATGTCTCTGATTCTTTGTTCTTCTCTGTTCCACAGATTCTGTATTGAATCCATACATGTTGTTAACTACAAAATAATAAATTTGTAAATTCAGGAAAAAATCATCATGTCTACTTGAAATTTCACTTATATCCAGGACAGCAGGATTTCATATACCATAGTGAATACATGAAAAATAGACAAAATATATGAACATCTGTTTTCAGATATTTAACAAGAGGAACTGTAAGAAGATGATTTCTGGGACAGGAGAAAAGAGCTTGGAAGTCTTCCACATAATGAATTAGGGTATATGAAAAGAAAAAAAAAAACAAAACAAGGTTTGCAAAAATGAAGGTGACTGGAATTTTCATGGAAGAATCAGAATGAAGACTTACGCAGAGACAATGTTTGAGAAACTCATATAAGGGTCTTGCATTCTTGATGAACACAAAGATGCACATGCAGAAGTAAAACTTCCACAATACTGAGTTATATGATTTGAATGTGTTCCACATAAAGTTTGTTTGAGAAATTTAATCACCAATGTAACAGTGCTGGAAGGTGGGGCTATATAGGATCTGTTCCGGTAATGACAGCCCCACCCTTATGATGGAATTAATGCCTATTATACAAGGGCTTGAGTTTGAGAGTTCACTATCTTGTCTCTCTCTCTCTCTCTCTCTCTCTCTCTCTCACACACACACACACACACATATATATATTTATCCTTCAGTGTTCTGCCATGGATGACACAGAAAGAAGGCCTTCATGATATGCCTGTCTTCCTTTCATGGATTTCATAGCCTCTAGAACCAGATAAATTTCTGGGGGTTTATAATAAATTACCTAGTGTCAGATATTCTGTGATGGTAGCACAAAACGGACTAAGAAGCTGGGCAAAAAATAAATAAATAAATAAATAAAATACAATCAGGATAATTCCAAGACCTCATACACAGCTTACAGGCTTATGGTTAATAGTTATTTAGAATGAAAATATCACACTGAAGACTATGATTTACTAGAAACACAATAAGACTAATGCTTATTGCTAAATTAGCCATAGAGTAAATTATGTTCTAGAAGAGCTTTAACAAAGCTTCGTACAACATTCAAAAGGATTAAGTTAATCCACAAATAATATAACCTCCTTGTGAGAAGAATCCAAACACACGTTAAGTGGTGACAATAAACAAAGACACTACACAATATAACATTGGGAATGCCCGTAATTAAATCAAAGCACTGATATGTGAAAAATTATTGAAATGCAATCAATCAAATGGTAAGAAGAAATGGACCCGGATATAACAGAGAAGACAGAATTAAGGCAAGAACGTTAAAACAACTATTATGGATGAAATTAAGACTTTCTTAAACATAATGAGGAGAAAAACAGATGGCATAACACTGAACCAAACAATGAGACTTCTAGAGTTGACTGCATATGTATCTATGTGTGTATACATATTTATTTATAAAAATTAGATGAGAGAAAATCAATAGATAGTATTTGACTTGGAACACTAAAATATCAGTCATCCTGAAGATGTAACAAAAGAAAATTTGAAAACCTAACGTCAGAAAGAATGAAAAAAAAAATATAATACAAGTGACCTATGAGGCCATATTACACATTATAATATATAATTGGAGTACCAGAAAAGTGAAGAGCAAAAAATACTTAAATATTAGTGATTTTCCCCAAAATTAAAGAAAATTTTAAAGAAAATATAAATTGAAGGAAAGATTCCCTATTTAAAAAACAGTGCTAGGTTAATTGGATGGTGACTTGTACAAGACTGAAACTGGACCCACACTTTTCTCCTCTAACAAAAATTGACTTTCACTGGTTAAAGGACGTAAATTTAAGACATGAAACTATAAAAATTCTTGGAGAGAGTGCAGGGGAAACACTTGATACTTTATGAGGAGGACCCCCCGGGCAATTGTAGCAACACCAAAAATACATTACTGGAAACTGATCAAACTAAAAAGCTTCTGCACTGCCAAGAACACAGTAAGTAAAGCAAGCAGATAGCCCTCAGAATGGGAGTGGATTTTTGCAGGTTATATTTCTGACAAAGGTCTAATAACCAGAATCCACAGAGAACTCAAACTTATTCATAAGAAAAGAACAACTGATCCCATTTCATTATGGGCAAGAGACGTGAACAGAAGCTTCTCTAAACAAGACAGGCTCACGGTCTCCAGATACATGAAAAAATGTTCATCATCTTTAATCATCAGAGAAATGCAAGAAAAACCACTTTGAGATATCATATAACTCCAGTAAGAATAGCCCACATCACAAAATCCCAAAACTACAGATGTTGGTGTGGATGTGGAGAAAAGAGAATACTTCTGCACTGCTGGTGGGAATGCAAACTAATACATTCCTTTTGGATAGAAGAATGGAGAATACTCAGAGATCTAAATGTAACCCTGCCATTTTATCCTGCAATTCCTCTACTAGATGTATATCCAAAAGACCAAAAATCACTTGGCAACAAAGATATATGTGCCAGGTAGTACATTGCAGCTCAATTCATAATTGCCAAGTCTTGGAAGAAGCCCAAGTGCCCATTGACCCATGAATGGATTAATAAATTGTGGTATATGTATACCATGGAATACTAGGCAGCATTAAACATGGAGACTATACTTCTTTTATGTTCACGTGGATGGAGCTGAGCTCAGATATTCTTCTGATTAAAGTATCTCAGGAATGGAAGAAAAAATCCAATGCACTCAGTACTACCATAAAACCAATTTATAATCACTCACACTTTTATATGAGAGATGAATCACAACTATAGCCCAGGATGAAGGAGGGAAGGAGAGTGGCTCAATAGAGGGAGGATTAATGGTGGAACCACACCATGGAGCATATTGCAAGGGTACAGGTCAAATCTATCAAGTATTGAACGCAAATGTCTTTACACTGTGATTAAGTAAATGAGCTGAAAGCTATGTCAATTAGTAGGATGTAAGCATTCCAACTTGTACAAATAATCCACACACTGAATCCCACAAAGGCATAAATGCATTCATGATCTATGTATATATGACTTAATAAAAGAAAAAAAAAGAAAATTGTCCATGAAATGAAATCAAACCAAAATAGAATAAACACAAAAAAAAACACCATGGAGATCAATTTGATGAATTCCAAGGTTAAAGAGAAATCTTGAAATAAATTAGAGAAAAAAATATATAGAAGGGAACAGAAATAATAGTAAGTACAAACGTGTAAGAAACTATGAAATTAAAAATTGTGCAATAAGACAAATGTATATCTTTAAAATGCTGACATGAAAAGCCTGTCAAATTTGAATTTTAAGTTCAATAAAATATTTCACTTAAATTAAGGTGCAATAAAGACTTTTTCAAATAAGTTAAAACTGAGATACTTTGTCAACAGAGTTTAGCTGTAAAAATAGACCTGCCATTTGATCCTATAATTCCTCTATGAGGTATATATCCAGAAGACCAAAATTCACACTACAACAAAGATATTTATGCCAGAATGTTTATTGCAGCCCAATTCATAATTGCTAGGTCATGGAAGAAGCCCAAGAGTCCATCAACCCACAAATGGATCAATAAATTGTGGTAAATGTACACCATGGACTACTATGCATCCCTAAAGAAAGATGGAGACTTTACCTCCTTCGTGTTTACTTGGATGGATCTGGAACATATTCTTCTTAGCAAAGTATCTCAAGAATGGAAGAAAAGTATCCAATGTACTAAGCCCTAGTATGAAACTAACTTATAGCTTTCATAGGAAAGCTATAACCCAATTATAGCCCAAGAATATGAGGAAAGGGGAGAGGGAGGGGAGGGGAGGGGGGAGAATGGGTAGAGGGAGGGTGATTTGTGGGCTCACGCCTATGGTTCATCTTATAAGGGTACATGTGAATCTTTCTAATTATAGAATATACATATCTTAACACAATAACTAAGAAAATGACGTGAAGGCTATGTTAATCAGTTTGATGAAAATATTTCAAATTGTATATAAAAAAGCACACTGTACCCCATGATAGTATTAATGTACACAGCTATGATTTAATAAAAAAGATGTTTACAGAAATTCTTGAGGTGCTAAAAATAATGAATGTGTGGATAATCATAAAATATTTTGTTTTAAAATTTCTTCAAAATAATTGTATCTAAAGAATTCTTTTCATCAGCTTTTCAATATATAAATATTGTACAAGGAATTACATATATTATATGTGTCCAATTTGGTGCAAACATTTGTAATGCCATCTCTTTCTCCACCAGCCTTTATTAGTCGCCATTCTATTTTTTGTTGCTATGACTACTTTAAATACCTCATAGAAGTGGAATCATGTAGTATTTTTCCCTTTTGCAGCTGTTTTTTTTCCACTTAATATAACGTCCTATGAGTTATTCCAGGTTTATTGAGATATAGTTGATACACAATACATTTCCTGTAAAGTGTACAATTTGATAATATATCTATATATACAGATACAAGTAAATATGCATTTCAATATATGTACAGTAACATGTCCATTAATCCACCACTATCATGAGAAAGGACATGACCATCCCAATTTTCTCTAGTGCTATTTAGGAATTGCACCCGCACATCACTATCACTGATCTGATTTATATCATGTAGAAGAGCTAGCTTAGTTTCTGCATTTTCTAGCTTTGTATAAATGAAATCGTACAGAATATGCTTTGTTTTGTCTGGCTTTTTACACTTAGTATAACTATTTTGAAAGTCGTGAATGTGCTCTTGGCATTCATTCGATAGTATTTTATCATACTTGTCTTTTTTGCTGAATAATAATATGGTATAAAATATTGTGGAGTTCATTAACATATGTTAAAGTGAAAACATGACAAAAACAGCAACAAAAATAGGTAGGCATTGAAACATTCTGTTGTAGATTTACTATACTATATGTTAAATGTATAATATAATTTAAAGGTAAACTCAGAAAAGTTAAATATGCATAGTGTAAACTCGAAATAAATTAGTGCAAAGTAATAGATACGGCCAAATAAACAGTAATGAGGTGAAAGTAGAAATTAACTAATAATCAAATATGATCAGGAAACAAGGGGAAAAAGTGATCACACAGGACAAATTAAAACCAAAAATCAAGTTGTCAGACTTAAACCCCGACATGAAAATGGTTTTGTTCAATACAAATACCTAAAATTCTAATTAAAATTCAAGAGACTGTGAGTGGAGATGAAAGTACAAGTCAAAGTAGAGTTCAGAATATGAGGTTTTACATAAGATAAAGGCAGCGCTTTACAAAGATGACAGCCACATTAAATATGTAAGTACCTGAAAACATAGCCTCAGTATATTTAAGGCAAATACTGAGAGAATGTAAAATAAAAACAAAAGCTTCATAAATATTTTGGTGAACTGAGTACTCTCCTCTGCATAACTGATAGAACAATTAGATTTAACATCAGTAATAATATATTACAATATTTGCAGAATCTTCTACCCATCAACAGAAATATATCTATTTATTTAACGTGAAAGTGGAACATTCATCAATACGGTCATTGTCTTAGCAATGCTGCCATCCTCTATCAAGTCGGGGTTTTCTGCCCACAATGACACTAAATGAGAAACACTTAAAAACAGATATCTTGGAAGTTCTCAAATACCTCAAAATCGTAGTAGCTGCATAACTGACCTTAAAAGCGGATCTTTAATCCCCATGCAAGTTATATAACTGTCAGTTCACTGCAACCTAATTCTGAGAAGAACGTCACAAATAAACCACTCCTAATTTCCCGACCCACAGAATTTGTAAGATAATACCTGTTGTTTCAAAAAAATAATCAAATTAAAAATCACTTTAAACTTGATAATGAAGTGAGAACATATTCATATTTGTGTAACACAACTTAAGCAATACCTAAAGGTAAATGCATAGTCCCAAATGTCTACATTAGGAAAGAAAAAAAAAAGCCAGTAAAAGTTATCTAAGCTTTCATGCTAAAAAAATTAGAACATAAGAGCATATTAGCCAATGTCACGAAAGGAAGGAAATAATAAAAATAATCATGAAAACAGAAAATAATCAGTGCCATCAAATTCTGCTTCTTTGGAAGAATTAAAAGTGATACATCTCTAGCAAGGCTGGGCAGGAAAATGAATGAAAGAAAAATTATCAGTTATAGGAATGATAAATATCACTACAGATTCAACAAACACTAAAATGATATTAACAGAACATAATGAACAAATGTGTGCCAATAAATTTGACAGCATACAGGTCATCATCTGGTTCCTTAAATTAACAAAACTGCCATGATACAAAAGAGAATCTGAATATTGCAATGTCAAATAAACATGAATTTAGGTAAATCATTCCTCCAAACAAAACAAATAGGAAGAAGAAGAAAAAAAAAGAAGGCCAGGTTGCTTCACTGGTACAGTCTATCAACAATTAAAGTAAGAAATTATAGTAATCATTTGTAATATCTTCAAAAAATAGAGAAGGAAGGATCACTTGTCATAGTAGCCATGGTAGTGCCCTAGGGAGTCCTCTCACTAGAATTTGCTATAGATGATTGACAGCCTGAAGCACCTGTGAGTTTTGACCTTATGCAGCATTCACCATGGGACACATTTCTCATGGGCTCCTACCAGGCAAAGCACACAGTGGTTACTATGAAGAGGCCATTTCTTCCTGCTGACCATGAGAGTCCTCTAACAGTTAACATTTACACCGGGAAAGTCCATGGGCCTCATATATTTTCAGAAATATGTTTAAGTTTCAGGATTTTCCTGTCTAATTTCTGCCCCCAACATCGTCATAATTGCTGTAAATAATCCTTTATAACAGCAATATATAGGAAATGCATAAGGATGCATTTGGCAAAATATGTTCTTGATAGCTTTATTCATAATAGAGAAAGCTGGAATCAACCCAAATATATATTCACACATAAATACATACATTTTGGTATATATGTGCAATTCAGCACTAGGAAAAAAAAAACTATTGATACACTCAATTCAGCTACATTGGTGCATCTCAAAAGCATGCTGAAAGAAGCCAGCCACAAATGAGTATGTACTATATGATTCCATTTGTATGAAATTCTAGAAGAGATAAAACATGTCTATGATGTTATAAAGCAGAACTGTGGTTGCCTCTGGCTGGGGATGGTCACGAGTGAATTAAACAAGGAATGAGGGAACATTCTGGAGTGATAAAAATTTTCTATACTTTGTTGTGGTATGATTTTACAGGTGTATACAGCTGACAAAACTTTGAAATGTACTGTTTAAGTGGGCCTATTTCCTCTAAGTAAATCATACCATAAAAATTAACAGTAATACATACAAGGTAAGAAAAATTATGTTTCCTTATTCTCATGTTATCCTAATGAAATTTCCAGCTTCTTAAACTGGTTAGCCTTTCCCCACTTACTTTTTCCTAAGAGCTCATGCATTAAAAAATGTTGAAACAGCTATGCCCTGAGAGAATATTTTAATGCCTAGATGCTCTTTTATAATATCTAATTCAATTGCATTACAAAATAAAGAACCACTTTTGTGTGTAACTCAAAGCCTAGTTCCTAACAGCAGAAACAGGTTGCAATAGTTTGCATCGTGTATTAGTTCGGTAGCCCCTATTCATGGCAAGAGGTTTTACTCAGGTTCTACAGCTGATGAAGCTGAAAATGGGCCTGGGGTTTTGCTGCCTTAGTTTCTTATTTGGACTTTGCAAAACAAAGCATATTTTACCACTTTAAAATTAAAAAATAATTAGAAAGCAAAGGCGTTAGAAGTTCCTGCTTAGTTGGATTCCCACAATGTGCCTCATTTATTGAAAATGTCTCAGCAGGCTCTTTTGGTTATTGAGGGAACATATGCTCGGACAGACTGACAGAAATGCTTTGGTAAAAGATGCACAATAGTTATAAAGCATTGGTATTATGAGCAAGGGCACCGTGGTCCTCTCTTCAAACTCACTAAAACATCCTTTTTTAAAAATTGGCTATAAATGTTCCAGGAAGCAAATAACAGTGAACATATTTGCTTTTGTTGCCAGGATGCTAGCTGTAAAATTATTTTCATTCTGTCTGGTTCTTATTTCTCTTTGATGCTAGAAGAATGACAGTGAATGCTAATCAACTTCATTCACTGCTTTCTACATATGTCCCTCTGGTTTACATGTTTGGAAAACTTACTGAAAGAAATAAATAAGTGTTATATTCAGGTAACTCTGCCAAAGAAAAAATGATGGCAATATCTCTTGTGAATAATCTTCAATTATTGATATACATGAATTTGGTACCTTTTCATAATGAAGCCTCACATTTTCTTAGAAGACTACAAGAATACGATTATCATAAACCAGGAACATGCTTAATAGGATATATTAGTCGATACTTCTTCTTGTTATAAAGTTTTTAACATTATATCACTTAGTCTACTTTTCTATGAATATGCACACGTGCCTGCATGGGCACAGAAGTGTCTTGGAGGAACAATATTCAATCTTAGTTTATCACTTTTTTACAATTCTTTTTACTTAGTGTGCTTTAGGTTTCTGTAGTTAGAGATGACTGGGAAAAAATATTTCAGTAATTTTTAGTTGAGATGATACACTTTGGCAGAACCAAGTGAAAAGAATGCTATGCGTAGAGTGGGTAATCAATCTTCTTAATATTTATTGGACATCTGTTGCTGTCAGGCAAGGATAAATATGGCATGAAACTTGCTTTCAAAAAGCTAACTAGTGAAACATTTGATTTAGAACAAACAGAATTCAAGGTTTTATACACACACACACAACACTAACATCTTTGTAACATGTCAGATGAAGAAGGGACTTGTGGTCGAGCACAATGGCTCACGCACCTGTCATTCTAACAATCTGAAAGGCCAAGATGTGTGGATTTCTTGAGGTCGGGAGTTTGAGAGTAGCCTGACCAAGAGTTAGACTCATCTCTACTAAAAATAGAAAAACTAGCAAGGTATCCTGGCAGAAGCTTGTAGCCCCAGCTACTCAGGAGACTGAGGCAGGTGGATCACTTGAGCCCAGGAGTCTGAGGTTGCAGTGAGCTAAGATGATGTCACTTCACCATAGCCTGAAAAACAGAATGAGAGAGTGAGACTCTATCTCAAAAAAAAAAAAAAAAAA
>NW_003852512.1:5778351-5779761 GCF_000181295.1 Otolemur garnettii
GAGGGAGGAAAGGGCTTTAGAGCATATGTTGGAGCTTTGTGAGAACTTGCTAACTCTTAATTAAAACAGCTCGTTCTATCATCATCCAGCTGTCAGAAATAACTTTTCTTATATTAAATCAAAACATATTCGTCTGTCACTTCTACACATTAGCCCCAGTAATTGCCTTAGAGACTGTAGGAAATAAATATAAGTATACATTTAAAAAAATATTCATTTTAAGCTTTAACTGTATTGAAATTATGAGAACTTAAAGAAACCTTTAGTCATACAGTTAATATCATTGAGAGAAATTTTAATATTTATGCTAAAAGAATGTCATTTTTGTTGACACTATGAAAAATCTCATGTTTTGAACATTGAAAATGTCAAATATTGGCTAAACTCAGCACATACTGTAGATGAATCATACTTTTATAAAAGGCAGATCAAGAAATATAAGAAAATAACATACATTGAATGATTACCGAGCACTGGGAATTATGGTATCTACTTATACCTGTACTACATAGTATCACCAAACAGTCCCACAAGTGGTATTTTATTCCCATTTTGTAGATGTGTAAACTCAAATTTAAGTAGCAGATACTGCTTTTCAATCTGTTCGGGTTCCTTTTCAGGACTCAGCCTGAGTTTTGCTTGCCGGAGTACTGACTTCCACAGACGGCCTTGCTTGTTTAGTCATTAGCTTCACAAAGCCTGGCCTAGAAGTTTAGTTTCCAATTCTCAGATGCCCTCCCTACCAGGTGCCAGAAGCCCCAACGCATGGAGTATCTGAAACTGTTTTTTATTTTATATGATCCTGGAAAATGTCACTGTCACCAGTATTCTCATCAAGCTGCAGCTTTCTGTTAACAATTTTGACAAATTGGCCTTCTGTTTCGAGCGGGGATTTTCTTTCTTTTTTTTTTCTGTTCTTTTTCCTTTTATTAAGACATATGCACATAGATCATGAATATACTTATGCTTTTGTGGGGTACAATGTGTTGATATTTTTTATACAATTTGGAATGGTTACATCAAACTAATTAATATAGCTTTCACGTCATTTATTTAATTACTGTGTTAAGACATCTATGCTTGGTAGATTTGACTTGTACCCTTACAATATGCTCCATAGGTGTGGTCCCACCTTTTACCCTCCCTCTATCGAACCTCCCCCGTCCTCTCCCATCCCCCTCTATCTCTCTCCTTCATCCTAGGCTATAGTTGTGATCTACCTTTCATAACAAAAGTGAGTAATTATAAATTGTTTTCATACAAGTATTGAGTACATTGGATAATTTTTCTTCCATTCTTGAAATTCTTTACTAAGAAGAATATTTTCCAGCTCCATCCATGTAAACATAAAAGAGGTAAAGTCTGGCTCAGCGCCTGTGGCTCAAGTGGCTAAGGTGCCAGCCACATACA
>NW_003852512.1:5779952-5794120 GCF_000181295.1 Otolemur garnettii
AAAAAAAAAAAAAATAGTAAAAAGAGGTAAAGTCTCCATCTTTTTTAGGCTGTATAGTATTCCATGGTGTATATATACTACAATTTATTAATCCATTATTCATGGGTCAATGGGCACTTAGGCTTCTTCCAAGACTTGGCAATTATGAATTGAGCTGCAATTAACAATCTGGTGCAAATATCTTTGTTGCAAAGTAATGTTTGGTCCTTTGGATAGAGCAGTGATTTTCAGCTGGTGTGCTGCAGCACACTGGTGTGCCATGAGAAGATCTTAGGGGTGTGTGCTCTGAAATTTTTTTTCAAATATTGTTAATGAAATTATTTTTGAAAGAAGTTCAAAGCACAGTATATATATATATATTCTTTCTTTTTACTCTTTTTTTATAAATATAATTTTAGTGTGCTGCCCAACTATAGGTTTGAGTGTGCCATGAGATAAGTAAGTTTAAAAATACTGATCTGGGGCTCAGCGCCTGTAGCTCAAGTGGCTAAGGCACCAGCCACATAGACCTAAGGTGGTGGGTTCAAATCCAGCCTGGGCCCGCCAAACAACAATGACAGCTGCAACTAAAACATAGATAGGCATTGTGGCAGGTGCCTGTGGTCCCAGCTACTTGAGAGGCTGAGGCAGGAGACTCACTTAAGCCCAGGAGTTGGAGGTTACTGTGAGTTGTGATGCTACAGCACTCTACCCAGGGGGATAGCTTGAGGCTCTGTCTCAAAAAAAAAAAATACTGATCTGGAGTCATATTCTAAAACTTAGCCTACTTTCCTGGAGCCTTAGCTCAGTCTTGTCAACCCCTTTTCCATGGATAGTAGGTTTTCTCCCCCATATCACTAATTGCTTCCTGGAGGCTGTGCTCCAAGAAGTTTGATAACCCACAATCACATCTACTGGACTTCATTTATTCATTGGCAAAACAGATGTATAGCAAAGTATTTGCTATGGTAGGACCAGGGATGCACACATATACAGGAGTTCCCAGTCTATTGAGATGAGAGGAGCAGCACCCTTATCAAATGCCTGTTTTTCACTGAATGAAGGAAGCAAGGCACCTCAGATAGTGGACAGTGGTGTCAGGGAGGCTTTCTCAGAGGAGATGACACTTAGTGAGTTTGAAGATTAAATACAGCTAATTTAGATAAATGTAGAGTGGGAGGGACATTATGAATGAGAGAAACAACACACAGACAAACTGCAAGAAGGAAACTAGGAACGTAAAGTTGAGATGAGGAAATTCCAGGAAAGATCGGAGAAATAAGCAGGTGCCATATTGCACTTAAAGTGTAGTCTTAGAAATTCTGAAATGTACATTGTTATTACCTATAGGCTTTGTACTGGGCAATAGATATCTGACACATTCCTCCTAACTAAAAGTTTGTAAGATTTGACTACCTCCTCATTCTGCACTCCTCCACCTTACTCTGTGAAAACCACCATTCTACACTGGACATCAGTAAGTTTCTCAGATTTCAGGTATAACTGAAATCACATGATATTTGTTGTTTTGTTTGTGCCTTATTTTGCTAAAGCATAGTGCTCACCAGATTCATCTATGTTGTCAGAAATTATAGAATTTCCATTTGTTAAAAAGCTTAAGAATATTTCATTGTGTGTATATATTACATTGTCTTTAGCCATGCATTTGATGATGGACACTTAGGTTGAATTCATATATTGGCTAGTGTAAATAAGATTGCATAGTTTTGCCGGTATCTTTTTGAAATACTGACTTTATATCCTTTGGTATATACTCAAAAGTGAGATTTCTAGATCATATAGTAGTTCTATTCTGAGTATTTTGAGGACTCTCTATGACATATTTCATAATGTCTTTATAACTTACATTTCCCAAAACAGTGTACAAACTTTGTTATCTCTTCTATTTTAATAATAATAACCATTGTAACTCGTGTGAGGTCACATCATGGTTTTCATTTGCCTTCCCCTAATGATTAGTGATGCTGAGCATTTCTTCCTATGACTTTTGGACATTTCTGTGCCTTCTTTTGAGAAGTATCTATTCAGACAGTTTGCTAACTTTTTTTTTTTTTATGAGACGGAATCTTACTTTGCTATCCCCAGTAGGGTGCTGTGGCATTGTGGCTCACAGCAACCTTAAACTCTTGGTCTCAAGCAATCATCATGCCTTAGCCTCCCTCCCAGTATCTGGGACCACAGGCACCTGCCACAAGGCCCAGCCATTTTTTTCTTTTTCTTTTTTTTTTTTTTTAGAAACGGAGTCTAGCTCTTGCTTAGGCTGGTCTTGAACTCCTGAACTCAGGCAATCCACCCACCTCAGCCTACCAAAGTGCTAGGATTACAGGTGTGAACCACCATGCCCAGCCTGGATAACTTTTTCACCAGAAAACATTAAATCTGTGGGGTGATATATATGTTAACGATTAACTCATTCCCATTCCAGCATTTATACATATATCAAAAGTCACATTAACTCCATTAACATTTCCAATGTTAATGTTACAATTTGTAAATATGCATATGCTTAAAAAGTAAAGTCAGCAAAAACACTATGCAGTTTTATTTTCATGTTTCTGTTTATTCTCCGTCTGGTGAGGCTCTCCCCTTAACCATTGAGCTAGAGAAACAGAAGCAAGAAAATAGTAAGATAACAATTTCCTTGTTATCTATTTATGGCATTCATGATTGAAGACATAAAAAACAGATGTTTTCTGTTTGAAAAATTAACGCCAACATTAACACCACAAAAGAGCAGGATTTTCCTTTTTCTATGAATGTGATAATATAATGCAAATGATATTGCTGCAGAAAGTATGCTTGAAATAATGTGGCTGTAAATATCTTAAGAGATTCACAGATTTCTCCTCAACAAATAAAATGCTATTGCAATGCCTGTTTTTATAGAATTCAAGGACCCATTAATTGATAAATAAGCAAATAAAATGATAAATATTTCAAATTGATTCAACAACTCAAATTTATCCATCTTACCACCACTATTTTGAATTGATGGCCCACAGTCTTCTTCCATGTGCTTAGTTTAGCTCCGAAGTGTGGTAAGTGGGATTTAACCTATGGCAACAGTGTGGTGAGGTCTAATGGATATACTAGAGGAGCCTGAATCATGGAGCTCTTACCTATATGTTAGAACCTCGCATCATGCGGCTTGCCTAGGCAAGCCTAACCAGAAGTTTTCCCACTTTTCTTATGCTGAAACTCAGAAAAATTAGAATTTTTTAAATACGGGTATTTCTTTTCTTGCTATTGAGTTATTTGGGTTCCTTTTATATTATGAATAGTAACCACTTAATAGATGCAACTTTGGCTAATATTTTCTCTCTTGCTGTTAGTTGTTTCCTCCGCCATGCAGAAGCTTGTTAGTTTGATGCAATCCATTCTCCTATTTATGCTTTTGTTATTTGTGCTTTTGGGGTTATATCCAATCATTTCCCAGACCAATGTCATGGAGTTTTCCATCCCTCCTTTCTTCTAGTAGTTTTAAATTTTCAATCTTATATTTAAGGCTTTAACCTAACTTGAGTTGACGTCTGTGCATTGTGTGAGAGAAGGTCTAATTTCATTATTCTGCATGTAGATATCCAGTCTTCTTAGCACCATTTACTTCAGAGACTGTCTTTTCTTCTATGTTTATTCCTGAAACTTTTTTAGAAAATCACATGACTCTAAAATGTGGATTTATTTCTGGGCTCTCTATTCTGTTCCCATTGTTAATATATCTGCTTTTATGGTGGTAACACAATTTTTTTTATTTTTTGTAGATTAATATTATTTGTACATATTTCAGGGGTATATGAGATACTTGTTACATGCATAGAGTAAGTAGTTATCAAGTCAGCACATGTAGGGTATCCATAATGTCAAATATTGATCATTTTTATGCACTGAGTGCATTTCAAGTCTTCTAGCTATTTTAAAATATACAACACATTGTTGCGTATTGTAGGTATTCTACACTGCTATCAAATGTTAGAACTTATTCATTCAATCCATTTGAATGTTTGTACCCATTAACAAACCTCTCTTCACTTCCCCACACCCACTAACATATCTATCTGAGACTTTGCCATTTATAATTCTACTCATTACTTCCATGAGATCAACATTTTTAACTTCCAAATGTGAGTGAGAATATTCACTGCTTGCCTTTTTTGACATGGCTTATTTCAGTAGATGTAATGACCTCCAGTTCCATTCATGTTTCTTCAAATGATAGTTTCATTCCTCTTTATGGCTAAATAATATTACATTATGCATATATACTACCTTTTCTTTATATATTCTTCCATTGATAGACACACATTTGATGTCTTATTTTTGCTTTTGTGAATAATGTTGCAATAAACAGGTATCTCCTTGATATTCTGACTTCTTTTTCTTTGTACAAATACCCCAAAGTGGGATAGCTAGTATATGGGATTGTATCACAGTTTTATTTTTGGTTTTTTTTGACAATCTCTATAGTAGTGTGGATAGTGGTTTTATTAGCTTAAATTCTTACTAATACTATATAAGGATTTCCTTTTCTCTGCATTCTCACCAGCGTCTATTGTTTTTGCCTTTTTAATAATAGACATTTTATGTAGGGTAAGATGATACCTCATTGTGGTTTTGATTTTCATTTTCCTGACAGTGATTTTAATCATTTTTTCATATTCCTGTTGGTCATTGTTATTTTTGATAAATTTATGTTCATGTCCTTTCCCTCAATTTTAATAAGTCATGAATTTTATTGTTGAATTGTTTGAGTTTCTGGTATATTCTGGATATTAGTCTCTTATTGGAATAATAGCACACAAGTATTTTCTCTCATTAAATAAGTTGTTCCTTTATTGATTGTTTCCTTTGCTATACAGAAGCTTATTATACAGATTCATTAGTCTATTTTGGGGTTTTTCATTTACTTTACTGTTTTTGTTGCCTTTAATTTTGAGGTCTTCTCCATAAAATCTTTGCCTACATTAATGCCCTAAGGTATTTCTCTTATGTTTTTGTTTAGTAGTTTTATAGTTTCAGGCCTTAAATTTGACTCTTTACTCCATCTTGAGGTAATTTTGCTGAGCTCAGCCCTGGATCTTTGGGGGCAGACTGTGGGCTTCGGGACAGTGGGAGCCATGGAACCAGAGCCTTGGCATGAAGGCAGGGCAGGAGCTGCCTGAGTAGGACAATGGGGTTGGACTGCAGTGCAGGAACACTGAATATGTAATATCCAGACATAAGATAGAGGTGGAACTGTCCATATGTTGCAGGGGTTGGACTGTGCTGTTGGCCCCACTGTACAGCCAAGCTCTCCCCCGGCTCATGTCCCATGGAAGCAGTCACTACAAGATTCTCTGCTGGTTTGTGACTCCCATTCTGTTCAAATTCCTTCTTGGGGGTGCAAGGTGCTTAGCTCCCATTCACGAAGCATGTCACAGGACAGCATGTGCTATACCTACTACCTCCCTGGTGAGCAGGGTGATGCAGGGGTGGCTGCAGTAAGGTGGAGCCCTGTATAGGCCTGATGCCCTGGACCTGAGAACTGGGAATGGCATCAGTTGAAGCAACACAGGAACAGAAGCTACTAAGCTACTACTGAGCTCACTTTCTGGTACACTATTACTGCACAGACTCTAAGCAGCTGTCTGATCAGCCCAATCATAGTGTGGGGGGGGGACTTCTCATAGGTCAGGCTGTGGTACCTATAGAGCCTTAGGACTCTCTCCTTCTGCTCTTCTCGAGGTGTGAATGCCTTCTCCAGGTATCTTCCAATCTTGCAGAATGGATCACTCCATCACCTTCTCCACTAAGAAGGTTCCACATGCTTCTCCAGTGATTTAGACTGCTCTCTTCCAAGGAAACTCATCTGTAGGTGGGCATTCATTTGCAACTTCTAATTCTCTCGGAAAGGATTTAGTCTGCCATCTTAACCTTTTCTGTTTTCTTTTTTTCTATTTAGTTCAATTATGCTCCACAATCTTTGTTATATCCTTATGTCTGCTAACACTGGGCTCCTCTTTTTGCTCTGTTTCTATTTCTTTGAGGTATAGTGTTAGGATTTGAATTTGAATTTTTTTTTCTTCTTTTCTAATATAAGAATTTATGGCTATAAATATCCCTAAAAACTACTTTTGCTATGTACCATAAGTTTTTGTGTGCTATTTCCAAATTTATTTATCTCAAGGCATTTTTAAATTCCTTTTTTAAATTTCTTCCTTGTCCAATTGGTTGTTGAATAACATGTTGTTGTGATTGGAAAAGATACTTGATATGATTTCAGTCTTCTTACATTTATAAATATTTATTTTGTGGTCAAATCTGATCTGTCATGGTAATTGTTCTGTGTATGCTTGAGAAAAAAAGTGTGCATTTTGATCCTGTTGGAAGAAATGTTATATATATGCCTTTAAGTATTTTTGGATTTAAAAAAAGTATTTTTGGATTAATGTATAGCTCAAATCTAATGTTTCTCTATTGATTTCCTATATGAATGATGTATCCATTGACAAACATCAGGTACTGAAGTCTCATAATATTATTGTATTGCAGTCTGTTTTCCTTCAGATCATTTAATGTTTACTTTTTAAAATTGTTTGTGATACATTGAGGGTACAAATAAATAGTTTACACTAACTGCATTTGTTAGGTAAAGTCCCTCTTATAATTGTGCCCTTCTGCCAAGAGGTGTGCCTTATAGCAGAACCTTCCATCCCGCATCCTCCTCCCCTCTCCCCACTCCCTCATTCCCCTACCACCCACCTTGAATTGATTTGGGTTTTTCTCTTATGAGGGTATGTGTTAGATCGTCTACTGGCTTCATATTACAATTGAGTACATTATATTCTTGCTTCTCCATTCATGTGATACTTTACTAAGAAGAATGTGTTCCAACTCAATCTAGGTTAATACAAAAGATGTAAAGTTTTTAATATTTTGTTGTTCTGCTGTTGAGTGAATTTAAATTATACTGTTATTATATCATCATGATGAATTTGAACTCTCTATCATTATATAATTATCATCTTTGTCTTTCTACTGTTTTTGGCCCTCAATCTATTTCTTCTGATATAAATGTTGACACCCCTTGCTCTCTTAGTTCCATTTGTGTGGATTAACTTTTTCTATCCCTCAACTTTCAGTTTATATGTGTCCTTAAAAGTGAAATATGTAGACAGCATATGCTTGATTCTTTTATTTTTAATCCATCCAGTCAATCTGTGCCTTTTAATGGGATAATTTAATCATGCATATTCAAAGCAATCATTGATAGGCAAGAACTTATTTTTTCATTTTGCTTTCTGATTACTTCATAGATTCTTTTTTTTTCTGTGCTTATGGCCAGTAGTTCTAATGTCAGTGTGTCACTGAAGAGTTCTCTCATGCCCCATCCTTGAACTGCTAATTAGCACAGAAAATACATTACCAGTCTCTCTCATATCTTGTTGACTATGAGAGTTGAGTCTGCTTGATCCTCAGATTGTATCCCAAGCTCATATATTGACCTTTGGTTCATGTGGGAGGGATAAAAACATTTGGTGGGTCAGCACCTGTGACTCACAGGAGTAAGGTGTACGCCTCATATACCCGAGATGGCAGGTTCAAACCCAGCCCCGGCCAAAAAGTGCAAAAAAAAAAAAAATGTGATGAATGCCTCTCAGTAGATAAGAGTCTATTTCATGTTGTATCTTTTTTACACCAACTTTCCAAGGGCAAAACTCCAGTGCTTAATTGTAGCCATACTTGTTCCAAAAAGGATTTATAGCGTTTTATAAAAGTACCTATCAAACAATCAATTAAACTTCATAAATAAATTGAAGTTTTGTCATAGATCAATGATTAATTGGCATAGAAAAATTTGTGGAAAAAAAAAGCAGGGATATGTCCTGTTTGAGTCATCTTCATACAATATAAATATTTAACTAAAGATCTAGGAAAATGTTTAAAAGGTGTCGTTAGTTATAAGTATTAAGAGTTATTTTTACACTTTTTTGTATTTTATGATGTTTTACACAATAAAAAAGACAATCACTTTTATAATAAAAACACACTGGTTTTAAAAAGGAAGGGCAAACATTTGATCCTGCAATTCCTTTATTAGGTATATATCCAGAAGACCAAAAATCGAATTACGACAAAGATATTTGTATTAGAATGTTTATTGCAGCCCAATTCATAATTGCTAGGTTATGGAAGAAACCCAAATGCCCATCAACCCACAAATGGATCAATAAATTGTGGTACATGTACACCCTGGAATACTATGTAGCCCTAAAGAAGGATGGAGACTTTACCTCCTTCATGTTTATATGGATAGAATTAGAAAATGTTCTTCTTAGCAAAGTATCTCAAGAATGGAAGAAAAGTATCCAATGTACACAGCCCTATTTTGAAACTAATTCATAGCTTTTATAGGAATGTCATAACCTAATTATAACCTTAGAATATGGGAAGGGGGTGGGAGGGCGAGGTGAGGGGGTGTGGATGGGGGGAGGGAGGAAGATTGGTGGGGTCACCTCTATGGTTTACCTTACAAGGGTACAAGTGAATCTTTCTAAAAGCAGAGTATGAACGTTTTAACTCAATAACTAAGAAAATGGCATGAAGGTTACCTTGACCAGTTTGATGAGAGTATTTCAAAATGTGCATGAAAACAGCACACTGTACCCCATGATTGCATTAATGTACACAGTTATGCTATAAGAAATAAAAAAAAAAGGAAGGGCAAAGAGAAATTAAGAAGAAATACATAAGATGAAGCTGGGGTGAGGTTAGTACACAAAATAGATTCCACAAGTTACTTTGAACTTGCACATGTATTTTTATGCATGTATCATTTGCCAGGAATTACACAACTTTTCTTGTCTTCATAGAACATACTGTCTACTGGGGGGCATGTATTAATCAGATAATTATACAAATGAATGAAAGTTTGTTTTTAATAGATAGTATAGTGGAATTGGTAATTATATAATTATACAAGCACATATAATAAAGGAAATAGCTTGTTAGTTTTGAAGCTATGTTGTTTATGGATTGATTAATTGAAAACTACACTTTGCTATTTGTGGATACTATATTTGCCTCTCAAATTCCTAGTAGCCAAACACACACAAGAAATATGATTAACTATATAATTATTTCCCGAAAGAAGAAAAATAGTTATTTTTAGGACTTAGACAAATCTCTCATAAAGAGCCTTAAAAAGAAGACATGAATAGCATCAGCAAAAAACCTAATGTAATTATCAATCTATTATCAATCACTAGGCACTGAATTCTTGTCTTCTTTTGCTGGAGTTTCTGTTTCACGATCTGTATCTCAAAAATTACCGTGGGAAATCAAATCAGAAGATCATTGTCTTTATAATTCCATTTCTTACAGTTGCATACTATCCAGACGTTAGCACATCACTGGATGCTAACCCCCTACATAGTTAATTTATTTAGATGAAAATCTTAAGGTTTTACATTTGAGAATTTGGGGCACACTCACTTGGAAAGACATTGATAAATTTGGTAAAATAACTAATTATTTTGAAAGTAATGTGGTTAGCAATATATCCAATAGACAGAATTGCATGCAAAACACATTTTTACATATTTTTAACACATATATTGTAACTCAATATAGCTTTCAAGCACCACATCTGCATAGAACAAATGAACATTCCTATGCTGTTCTAGCATATTTAATATATTTCAGTGATTTGTAACCCCACACAAATAATGTAACTTCTGTTGCTGTCTAGTTTAAAGTTTCATATTTTTGGATATATCATCAGGCCTTAACGGTCTCTTTCCTTCTTTTGCATGCCCCTCTCCCTTGTATGACCCAAGTTTCTAGGCGGTAGTCATGGTGATGAGGGGATTATATGTTATTCTGACATAATTAAAGTGGTGTCTACCCATTGCTTTTTGTAGTTTGAGTTTTATTATGCCTTTCAATCTCTGGTCATAGCCCCACTCACCCAGATACAATGGTACACATGGTGGGGATTTAATAAGAGTGTTCTGTTTCTTTAAAACAGAAGCAACATTTTTGAGACCTCCCATTCAGATTACTTACATGAATTTGTTGCAGATCGTATAATTTTTAACATTTCTGTATCATTTTTCTGAAACAATACCTTATAAACAATAGCTATTCCACAAACATTAAATGAACAGATTTTGAATTAGTTTATCCTCTAAAATCCCATAGAAAATTGTGAGTCTCCTGCTTTATTTGGTGAGAGGGTAGGGAATAGCCGTTAGAAGTGGAGAAGTTCCAATCCAGGCAATATACCAGTGTGCATCAGATTTGCTTTATGTCTATAATTTGCATGCCTAGGCTTCACTAGACTGTGAATACAAAATAAGGTTACAAAGACTGTTCTTTCTTATTAAATTTTAACGCCCAATTTATAAGAGCTGAAAATTGTACCTAGTGGGATGTACGAGTTCTCCAAACAAAGTGTGCCCAGTTGTTTCTGGTGAAAAACAAAGAGTTGCCATGCATATATTATTATTTACAACAGATTTGGGGCCTCTTCCTCTCCTGTTCTCATGCTGTTTAGTCAGCGAATAATGTTCAGGACACCGCCTAAAGGAAGCTCAGTGTTACTACAGCCAAAGTGCCTTTCAGACACTGCCAGTATCTGTACCAAGAGTGCTTTACCCTAGAGTTCCCAGGAAGCCACAGTGTTGCTGGATTCCCTGCAAAGATGCAGACATTGGCCTTTGGTTTTCTGTCTCATTTTATCAGTTGACCTTAAATTACACGGTTTGAGTCCAAAGTCTCCCAGGTTCTCCCAGGAATATTGATTCTTTAATTTTTTCAAACTGATTAATCACAAATTTTGTAACCAAACAGTAATTTTTTAAATTTATTTTTTATTTCAAATTAATGTGAGGGTACAAAGTTTTAGGTTACATTGTTCTCACTTCCAGGGCAAAGTTCCATTTGTAAAAGAACTCCTCACCTAGGGGGCATGTTAGACACCTTCACAATGTGCACACACCCTTCCTCCTCCTGCCAATTATCCTCCCTCCATCCCGGCTCCCATCCCTGTAAAAGACTATATATGTGTTTTATTGACCTTGTGAAAATGTAGTTATTTATATATTGGTTCCATGTTAGCATGGAGTACATTGGATATTTATTTTTCCATTTTTGCCAAAGTTTACCAAGAAGAATATATAAATGTAAAAGATTTATACTCTCCATCTTTTTTAATGGCTAAATATTATTCCAGGGTATACATCTGGACCAAGGTATTTTTTTGGGGGGGAGGGTGAAGTTTTTTTTATTTTATCTTCGATCTCAGTTCCTGAAATTGGTCTGATCAAAAGATCTTTTTCTTCCTGGTTAAAGCTAAGGAGAGGGTACAATCACAGATATTGATCTAGTTTCTTTACATTGTCAAATTTCTGGTCATAGAAGGTTTTTTTATTATTCAGAGATGATCTCTTGTATCTCTGTGGCATCTGTTGTTATTTCCCCTTTATTAATTCTGACTGAGGTTATTGGAGATTTTACTTTTCTATTTCTAGTTAATCTGGTCAAAGGTTTATCTATTCTTTCCCCAGTCCAATATTGTCAAGAGATTCCCCCGACACTTTCTTCTAAGATTTTTATCACTTCATGTCTTAGATTTAAGTCTTTTATCCATCTTGAGTCAATTTTTGTAAATGGTGAAAGTTGTGAGTTGAGTTTCAGTCTTTTACATGCAGTTATCCAGTTATACTAGCACCATTTGTGAATAGGGATTCTTTTCCCCACTGAATTCTTTTTGTGGCTTATAAAACAGCATGTCTCTATTTTATGCCAATAGCATGCTGTTTTGAATATTGTGCACTTGTAATATAGCTTGGAGTCCGGTGGGGTGATGTGGCCTACTTCTTTTTTATTACTAAGAATAGCCTTAGCTATATGGGTTTTTTTGGGGGGAGGGGGAGGAGTCTGGTTCTATTCAAAATGAAGACCATTTTTTTCCAGTTCTTCAAAATATGATGTTGATATTTTATGGGGATTGCACTGAATTCATAGATTGCTTTGGGTAGAATAGACATTTTTGTGATGTTGATTCTTCCAAGCCAAAAGCTTGGTATGTTCTTCCATTTGTTAGTGTCTTCTGCAATTTCTTTTCTTAGAGATTCATTATCCTCTTTGAGAAGATCTTTCCCCTCTTTTGCTAGGTGTTTTTCTAAGTATTTGATTTTCTTTGAGGCTAGTGTAAAGGAAATTGTGCCCTTGATTTGCTTCTAATCTTGGCTAATATTGGCATATACAAAGGCTACTGATTTGAACATTGATTTTTATACCCTGAGACCTTACTGTATTTCATGAACACTCCCAGGAATTTTATAGTTTTGTCTATAGGGTTTTCTCAGTATAAGATCAGATCATCATCAAAGAGCAAGACTTTGACCTCCTCTGACCCCATTTGGATGCTTTTTGTAACCTTCTTTTGGCTGATTATATTGGCTAGAACTTCCAGCTCTATGTTGAACAATAGTGTTTATGTTTAAATACTTCATGAATTCCCAAAATTCTGTCAGTGAATTTTCTTTCTGTCTCTCTTTTTCCTTCTATCTCTTTATCTGCCCGTGTTAGCTCAAGAGCTTTATCCTCTATCTCTGAGATTCTTTCTTCTGCATGGTCTAATCTGTTATTGACACTTTCTACTCCATCTTTAAGTTCCCTGATTGACTGTTTCAATTTCTTAAGCTCCACTATTTCCTTTCTATAGTCTTTGTATTGTTCATCTCTCATTTGATTCTGTTTTTGGATTTACTTTTGGTTATTTTCCAGTTTCTCTGGAATTCCCTTCATTGTTTTTACCACTCATATTTTAAATTCCTTTTCTGTTGTTTCTAGTATTTCTTTATAGTTGGAATCCTTTGCAATAGCTATTCCATGATCCCTTGAGGGAATTATGCTGTTGTGGTGGTTTTTCATGTTGCCAGGATTTTTCTGCTATTCATTCCTCCTGAATGTTTCCTTTTTGTCTGTTTTCTTCCCCTACTTTTTCTTTTCACTTCCTCCTGCTCTTTAAATTGCCATGTCTCTGATCTAAGGTGTTAAAGTGGTTTTTTGGTAATGGAATAAAAGGAAAAGAATAGATAAGAGCAATTAAGCATGCAAGATAAAAAAAGAAAAAAAAAGAGAACAGAATGGAGTAAAAGGGAGGATTTACAACAAACAGAGAAGAACAGAAAGAGAGAGACAGGAGCAATAGTGGAACACGGTAGGGAACTTGACCCACACCCCAAATTCCCAAACTCTGGGTTTTGGGTTCAGTAGATGCCTTGAGGTCTGGAACTCTTTGCCAGCTTGAGCAGACACAAGACTTCACCTGCACCAAATAGTACAGAAAAACAAAATACTATAACTCAAAACAATACAAACAAACAAAGAACCTCAAGTCACTAAATTGGATGAAAAAAAGTATTACAGGGGCAGAAAAACTAGCAAAAAATGAAGCTCTTGTTATTAAAGAAGGAAACAAGGAAAAATCATAGTTACATAAGTAAAAAGAGGAAAAAAGAAAAATGTAGGGGGAGTGTGTTGAACAAAATTTTAAAGGAAAAAAATATATATCTTGCTATATATATGTATGTGTGTGTGTATATATATATATATATATATATAGTATATATCTTGTGATATATTGCCTGGGAAACAGGTGATCTTCTGTGGTATGAGAAGCTGATCACAATCCTGATAAGATGCAGACTGTAAGTGCCTGTCTTGCTGAGGAGACCTGGTTCTGTCTTTCTGACTTCTTTGCCCTTAATCCCCACAGTGTTGGCAGACTGAAACTCTTCTCTGCTTGTTTAATAGACACACCCTTTGACCTTTCCAAAGGTGTCCATTGGCCACACAGTCGCTTTCCCAGGAAAACATGTGTTGTTCAAATTTCCCCACAAGTGGCTATCCGGCTTATCAAATGTGCCAAAACTGGTCTTGCACTAATACCCTGAGGGCCGAGTCTGAAAGATAGCCTTCCCACAATGGCTGTGCCAGCCTGCAGCCAAACAATGAAAGCTCTTATCCAGGTGATGACTTAGTCTTGTCCCCGAGCACTGCTCAAAATCACTTACTCCCTTGTTCACTTGCCCAAGGTAATCAAAGGTAACTCAACAAAGAGCCCATGTCAAAAAAAAAAAAAAAAAAGCCCATAAGGCATGCCTTCTCTGTAAACTGTC
>NW_003852512.1:5794243-5799217 GCF_000181295.1 Otolemur garnettii
GAATGAATGTTTCTGGGCAGAACCCACAAGCTACAGATGCCCAGAGTCTTCTCTCCCCAAACCCACCAAGCACAGCTGCAAAGAAGCTGTCCCTAGTCCTCCATCTTTTTCTGCACTTTCCCAGGCTCTGGATTTTGAGCGCTGACATTAGAGCTTTAAGTCTACAATGTCAAAATACTTCAAGAAAATTACTTAACCTCATGAAGTTGTAGTTTCTTCGTCTGTATAAGGAGAGTAATATTACCCAGCTCAGATTTATGATAAATATAAAAAATAACATTTATAAAGTATTTATTGCATTCTGACACATACAGTGTACTCAGTAATTGTTAGGAATTCATAATTATTATTATTAAAATTAGAACATACATTCAGTTCACATAGGAAAGCATCAGGAAAACTAAATGTTTGTTGATATTATTATTATTATTATTTAAAACACATAGGTCACAGTTGCCTCCTGTGGTCACAACACCAAATATAAACCCTCTTCAGCAGTCAACTTATAATTATTCTTGCTTCATATATAGTCTAGAAAAATTATCTCAATTATAACAGATAAATTCGAATAATGTTCCATATTATCCATCTTCATTTCCAAAATATAGCTCTGGCACTCAAGCTAAGAAGTAATTCTGAGATGTTACTTATTATATAGGTTTTAAAAAAGCCTATTTGCCTGTTGTAAATAGGCAAATAGCTTACTGTATTTATTTTAATGTTTTGTTGGAAATGAAAAACTATTTTTGTATGCACTTGAGAGATAATACACAAAAAAGTGACATCAAAGGAAAAAGGTTAAAAATAACATAAATAATGAAATGAAGGAGGTTGGTTAAAATTCTCATCATAAAACACCAGGCCTAAACTAATATGGTATTTGGCCTATTACATATGTTTATTTTTATAACTTTTTATGTTATAATAATTTTAGAATTATAGAAAAGTTGTAAAAAGTTTGGAAAAATAGCACAAATTGCCTTTATTTCTGTTTCTCCAAATGTTAATATCTTGTTTAATCATAGTACAGTTATCAAAACTAACTTATGGGAATATTACTACTGATTGACTTTCAGAATTTATTTGGATTTTACCAGCTTTAGTCTTAAGGTTCTTTTTCTGTTTCAGGATCCAATGCAGAATATGAAGTTTAATTTATTTGTCATGTCACCTTACTTTGCTCTAACCTGTGATAACTCCTAAATTATTTCTTGCCTCTATGACCTTAATAGTTTTAAAAAGTACTGATATCGTAAGCTTTATTCCAATTCACCTGTATCTAATGTTTTCTCATAATTAGTCTGGGGTTATGGTAGTACGCTAGGAGGAATACTACGAGGTGAAACACCCTTCTCATTGTAATATATAAAGGGAAGAGTGATGTGCGTATGTCTTATTTCTATTGATGTTAACCTTGAATATTTTGTTAAGGTTCTATCTTATGGGTTGTTTTTTTCTTTACTAAAAATTAATGATTATTCTCTTTTTAATTAATAAATATCTTAGGGATGATATTTTGAGAGTAAGCCAGTATTCCTACAGAGGAACTGTGTTTTCCTATCATAGGAGAAACTGTGTTTGTCATTAAATTTTTGCTCACTAAAGTTAGTGACCAAGATATATTGGTGCATCTTGATTTCAACAATTATCACTTCTTGTTCTAATAATAATTTTCTATTTCCCACTTCATTCCACAGTTATCAATTAAAATTTGTTAGTAAGAAATAGTTGTTCTCTCTCCTGCATTTATGTATTCATCTATTTATTTATTTATTTCCGTATGAATTCCTCACAGATACACATTTAATTCTATAGATTTCAATACAGTATTACCATTATTCAGTATATATTTTAAATTGTTTCAAATTTGTCCACTGGGAACGTTTTCATGTTGAAGTATCCACCCTTTCAAAATGTCTCCTTCTTCAAGGACTTCCTTAATTTCTGGTACCACAAAATATTACAGACTCATTTTGTATTCTCTCTGTCCCAGTCTTGGAATTAACCATTTCTTCAAGCTACATTTTTTTTTTTACTGAATCATAGCTGTGTACATTAATGCAATCGTGGGGTACAATGTGCTGGTTTTACATACAATTTGAAATGTTTTCATCAAACTGGTTAACATAGCCTTCATGGCATTTTCTTAGTTATTGTATTAAGACATTTATATTCTATATTTAGTAAATTTCACATGAACCCTTGTAAGATGTACTGTAGGTGTGGTCCCACCAATTACCCTTCCTCCACTCATCCTCCCTCCTCCCTTCCCCTCCCTCTCCCTTTTCCCCATATTCTTGGGCTCAAGCAACATTTTAATTGAAGAATGAACTTTGTGATTGGGTTGAAAATGTAAGAAACTTGGTTCTCATTATATACTACATACTTTCTTATTTCCTCAACCCTAGAGCACTCATATAGTAGTTTTAGAATTACTAACCCATATCACTATGGCAACCAAATTTATTAACTGGATTAGTTATTTTTGTCCTCGCTTGTCAAAATGTTAGTTTTCTAAGAAACTGTAGACCCTCCTATTTTTATTGAAGTATTTTGCTAATTCTTGAACTTTTATAATAAGGAATAAAACATTTCTTCTTCCATTCTTGTGATGATGCTGATCAAATACCCCATGCCTTCATTTTATCCTATAGTTTTATCATAAGGTAATGTGTTATCATGAAGCAGATCAACCTATCTAAGAATAGTTTTGACTATTAAATATCTCTTAAATTTAAGCAAAAACTTTATGTACAGCTTCTATATGTTCTAATGTATATGGATTACATTATTATAAGTGCCATTTTGAAATGTTACAGCAATTAACTTAGAAAAGAGTCAAGTTCTTATGGTTTAATTTTTATAGGTATGTACCAAGATTATTAGATGTGCTTATTTGTACATATTTAGTGATCTAGTAGGAAAAGAAACATTCCAGTTGTAGCTGCAAGCTATGGACAATCTCATACTATGATTTTTTATTATTTATTTCATTAGTAATGAGTTGTGACTTTCCAGGTAATCACGTAACAACTTGTGTGATGCTATACATACATCTAACTTAGGAAAAAGTTTTAGATGAATCTTCTGTGGTATCTATTCTGTGAAATAATTATAGATGGATTGTCTTTCTTGTAAGAAACTCCTCTGTTATTAGTGAGATTTTATTTACATAAACAGTCCTAATAAAGTGAAAGACATACCTGTGTAGATAACTGGAACTTATGATCCATAATCTATTCAGTTTTTTTTAAAAAAGAATAAAAACTATCTTTTAAAATAAAATTATTTTATGATTCTGAGGGAAAAGAACATTTATCATAATGAGCAACATTGCGTTCACTGTAGACTTTCTCAGCTATGTGTGAGCCAGTTCATACTTATAGATTTTTCTTTCTGCATGATGTCATGGGGCCAAGACAATGGGAAATGAGAAAGAAGACTTGTACAGAGCCAGAGTGTCTTTGATTCTGGTCAACTAATGAGAGAGTGGCGTGCAAATTTAGGAGGGCTGTCAACTTCTCATGGCCTTGATGTTCACTAATGCCCAGTTCATAGTGGGTGTGGCTTGATTAGATAAGCATCGTTTTTCTTGTTATTTCTTAAATCACTGTATTTATCCTTCTATTCCCTCATCTTTTTGCTTAACTCATGATGCATGCTAAAAACATGATTTTTAATGAAGGAATGAATGGCTCATCAGGTAATGGCTTCTAAGAGCTAAAGAAAAGTGAGCTTTAACCTGCAGTGGAACAGTGATTCACAGGCCCATCCATGCTTTTACAGCTGCTTTATGCCCAAATTTGGTGGCAAGTAGGGTAGATATTTCTGAAGAAACTTTTATTCATATTCTCAAGGCAGAAGCCTTGTGAGCTCAAAGAGAATAATGAAAATGAAACACTTGATCAGTTTTCTCAGGACTTTGTCTTCAGTAATTGATCATTCCTTCATCCTATTGATTTTTGCCTTTAAGGAAAAATTACTTTCTTTCTATTTTCTAGTTCCCATGAATGCACAGTAGCATTCATCATTGTGAGCAATTCAAATTGCAATTTAATTTAGCCATCATCCTTAACATATCCCAGTCTTAAGAATAAAGTAGGAGTATTGCTTAAAATCATTTATTTGGTTGTCATTTTTGTTCCCCCAATTTTATCAAAACCAATATAAACTAAATTATTTCAGAGTTTCAGATATTAAGTACATTCTTATTGATATATAACCTTGCTACGTAGCCCTAAATTAACATTTGACAGCAAATCATAGTTGAAATTAATAAACAGATATATATATAGAAATATCTGCACAAGTATATCCTTTTATAAACAGCATTTATGTACCTTGATGATAAGAATGAACATAATTAGTAGGTAATATAAGTCATAAGGCTACCAGTGGAAAAACTATCAGGGTATTTCAATCATAGTTAAATAAAAAATTTCTCCAAGCAAATTAGTACAGACACTTAAACAATTCAGATAAAAATGAAAATGAAATGAAGTCTCCAGGTTTATACATGTCATGGCAAAAGACAGGATTCACTCACTCTCTTTGAAGACTAAATAGTGTTATATTGTGTATATATACCACATATTCTTTATCCATTTATCTGTAGACAGTCACTTAAGGTGTTTCCATAGCTTGGTTATTGTGAATAATGATGCAATAAACACGAGAGCATAGACGACTCTGTGAGGCTCTGATTCCATCTCTTGGGGGGTATATGACCAGGAAAGGGATTTCTGGGCTATATTTGTAATATATATATTTTTATTTTAGATTAATAGGAATATACAAATGATTAGGTTATAATGTTTGTGTTTCTTTCTTTTTTTTTTTTATTGAATGGTAACTGTGTACATTGATGCACTTTGGGGGTACAGTGTGGTGTTTTCATAGAAAATCCAAGACACTTCCATCAAACTGGTTAACATAACCTTCATGTAACTCTCTTAGTTATTATGTCAAAACATT
>NW_003852512.1:5799333-5806405 GCF_000181295.1 Otolemur garnettii
TAGCTTTCATATAAAAAGGTTTAAATTAGTTTCATAATAGGTGTGTGTACATTGGATACTTTTTCTTCGATTCCTGTGATACTTTGCTAGTTATAGTTGAGCCCTCACCTAGGGAATGTGCTGTATACTCTTAAATTGTGCACCTTAGATGAGAGCTTAACAATTTCCCCCTCCTCTCATTTTGCCTTTCCATTTTTCCTTCTACCCTCTCCCCCACATTTGAGTGTGATTGTGCTTTTGTCTCATATAGGTGTGTATAGTTGTTTATCTGTTGTTTTCATATTAATATGGCATATGTTGGGTACTTGCTTTCCCATTCTCGTGATATTTTAATAAGAAGAATATGCTTAAACTCCATCCAGGTAAATGCAAAACATTTAAATTCTCTATATTTTTAATGGCTAAATAGTATTACACGGTATATACATACCACAGTTTATTAATTCATTCATTTGTTCATGGGCACTTGGCTTGGTTCCATGCCTTGGTGATTATGAATTGAGATGTAATAAATTTTCTACTGCAAATGTTCTTATGACAAAATATTTTTTTTTCTTCTGGGTAGATAGCTATTTCAGGAAGGTATACTGAAAGGTAAATGAAAGGTATACTTTTAGCTCTTTGAGAATAATTCATACATCTTTCTAGAGAGGCTATACTATGTGACAATCCCACCAGAAGTTTAAAAGTGTTCCTTTCTCCCCACATCCACTCCAACATCTGCAGCTTTGATACTTTGTGATGTGGGCTATTCTTACTGGGGTTAGGTGATATCTCAAGGTGGTTTTTATTTGCATTTCTCCGATGATTAGGAAAAATAGGCATTTTTTCATGTGTTTGTTGGCTACTTGTCTATCTTTTTCAGAGAAGGTTCTATTCATGTCTCTTGGACACTGATAGATGGGATTGTTTGCTCTTTTCTTGTTGATTAGTTTGAGTTCTCTACAGATAATAGCCCTGTTGATTGTGAGCCCTTTGTCAGATTTGTGGCATGGAATTATCTTCTTTTCTGAAGGCTCTCTGTATGCGTTAGTTGTTGTACCCCTCACACATCCAAACATAAGGAAATGGAATATATTTTTAAATTTTGAGGAACCCCTATTAAATTCACTGTAATGGCTATACCAATTTACATCCTAGTGTTCAGACCTTCCCTTTTTTCCCACATCCTCATTCACCAGCATTTATCTCCAATCATTTTGATAACAGCCTCCCTATCGGGTGTGAAGTGTTAATCATTGTGCTTTTATTTTTCATTTCCCTGATGATTAGTGATGTGGAGCAACTGTTAACATACCTTCTGGTCATTTTTATGGCTTCCTTTGAGAATTTTCTTTTCAGCTAAATTGCCCATTTTAAAAATTTCATTATTTTGTTTCTGCTATTAAGTTGTGTGAATTTCTAATATGTTTTTGGTATTTACCCATTGTGAGATATATGGTTTTAAAACATTTTCTTCCATTCAGTAACCTGCCCTTTCATTTTCTTTACAATTTCCTTTGTTATGCCAAGTTAAATGAGTTAGACACAGAAAGAAAAATATTTCATGATTTTACATATATACGGCATGTAAAGCAAAAGTAAAACATGTAGAAACCTAGAGTACAATGGTCATTACCAGCAATAAAGAGTTGGGAAATATGGGGAGATATAGGTCAAGAGGTAAAAAGTTGTAATCACGTAAGATAAGTAAGTCCAGACATCTAATGTGCAGCATGAGGACTATAGTTAATAACATTGTAATGCATACTGGAAATCTGCTAAGAAAGTATACTTTAAGTATTCTTATCACACACAGAAAATCAGTAACTTTGAGAGATGATGGAAGTGTAAAATTCTTTAACTGAAGTAATATTTTCACTATGTGTATTATATATATCAAATATGCTGTATGGCTTAAATATGTGCAATAACAAAGCTTTGAATACATTTTGAAGGCTAATTATTGAAAAAATAAAGTAAAGCAATAGTAGCAGCAACAGTAGGACCACAACCAAAATACAAAATATCAACTCTCAAAAGAATTATTTGAATATATTGCAGTTATTCTGTTTATCTTCTAGGAATCCATTCTGACTAATTCAGCCTGTATCAATCATTTCTGAGCACTGAATTTATGCAAGGAGTATCACACTTAGGAAAGAATTGTGTGCTACAGGGAAGGAATGGACCATTACCTGGAATAACACAATCTCTTTAGATTTAACCAGGAAGACACAGATTTCAGAAAAGACCAATATCAAGCACCAAAACTGAAGAAACAATAAAAGAGCTCTCAAGAATATAAATTTGTGAACCAGATGGCTTCACACGAGAATTATATCAAACCTTCAAAGAAGATCTTGTACCTATACTGCAGAACATATTCCAAAAAATTGAGCATAATATGTTTTTTCATTTGGGTGTGGGACACAACTACAAGAGGGACTGTACCTACAAAATTAAAAAATTGGGACCTGGTTGTTTGTATAGTCACAATAACCTGAAATTAAAAAAAAAAAAAAAGAAAAGAAAACTAACTAGAAGGAAGGAACGCTGCCAACACATTCTGGTAGAAAAAATTACCCTGATACTAACCAGGAAAGGACCCACAATTCACTAATTTCATTAATGAATATTGGTGTAAAAATACTCAATAAAATTATAGCAAATAGAATGCAGCTACACATTAAAAAAATCACACATCACAATCAAGTAGAATTTATCCCAGGATGCAAGGCTGGTTTAGCAGATGTAAATCCATAAATGTAATTCATCACATAAGTAGAAGGAAATACAAATACCATATGATGCTTTTAATAAATGCAGATAAAACATTCAACAAAATTCAGCATCCTTTTCTAAAAAGAACTCTCAAGAATATAGGCATAGATGGCACATTTATTAAACTGATTGAAGCCATCTATCACAAATTCCCATCAATATCGTACTAAATGGGTAAAATTGAAAGCTTTTCCACTTAGAATTGGAATGATGCAAGGATGTTCACTATCACCACTACTATTCAGCGTAGTGCTGGACTTCTAACCAATGTAATTAGGCAAGAGAAGGATATTAAGGTCTTCTAAATGGAGGCGGAGAAGGTCACACTTGTGCTCTTTGATGATGATACATTCTTATAGTAAGAAAACCCCAGAGATGAACCCACAAAATTCCAGAAAAGTGATCATAAAATACAGTAGGGTCTCAGGGTACAAAATGAATGTCCAGAAATCAGTAACCTTTGTATATTCCAGTAACAGCCAAAATGAGAAGCAAATCATAGGCACAATTTTTTTCACACTAGCTTCAAAGAAAATGAAATACTTTTGAATATATCTAACAAAGGATATGAAAGATCTCAGCAGAGAGAATTAGGAAATCCTGAGAAAAGAAACAGCAGAAGACATCAACAAATGGAAGAATATGGCATGCTTTGGGTTGGGAAGAATCAATATTGATAAAATGTCTCCATTACCCAAAGCAATCCGCAGATTTAAGGCAATCCTCACCAAAATACCAACATCATACTTTATAGAACTTGAATAAACAGAGCTTCATTTTGTGTGGAACCAGGAAAAAACCCACATAGCCAAGGTAATTCTTAGTAATAAAAAGAAATCCAGAGGCATACATCTACCAGATTTAGGGTTATATTACAAGTACACAGTGATCCAACCAGTATGGTATTGGCACATAGACATATAGTACAGAATAGAAAACTGAGAGATGAAACCAGCCCCTTATCACAATCTGATCTTCAATAAACTAAACAAGAGCATACACTAGGAAAAGAATCCCTATTCAATAAATGCTACTTGGAGAACTGGACAACCACATGTAAAAGACTGAAGCTGGACCTGCACTACTCACCATGTACAATAATTAACTCACAATGGATAAAATATTTATATCTTATACATGAAACAATAAAAATCCTAGAAGAAAACATGGGCAAAATTCTTGATGTTATCAGTCTGAGGAAAGTCTATATGTAGAAGATCCCACTGGCAATCACAACAACAACAAAAATAAATAAATAAGACATAATTAAGCTAAAATTTTTCTGCACAGGTAAGGACAAAACAATTAAAACAGACAACCTTCAGAATGGGAAAAGGTTTTTCTTTTTTGCAGTTTTTGGCTGAGGCTGGGTTTGAACCCACCACCTCCCGCATATGGGGCTGGCACCCTACTCCTTTGAGCCACAGGCACTGCCCAGGAAAAGGTATTTTTATGTTATGAATCTGATTAAGGATTAATAATGATAATCTACAGAGATATCAAATTAATCAACACAAAAAGAGCAAACTATCCCATCTATCACTGGGCAAGAGACACAAATAGACGCTTCACTGAAAAAGACAGACAAGTGGGCATGAAAAACATGAAAAAATGCTTATCCCTAATCATCAGAGAAACACAAATCAAAACCACCCTGAGATATCACCTAACTTTAGTGAAATTAGCACTCATCACAAAGTCACAATGTTGCACATTATAGCGTGGTTGTCGAAAGAAAGGAACATTTTTACACTTCTGGTGGGATTACACAATAGGGCAGCATCTTTGGAAAGAAGTATGGAAAATATTCTAAAAACACATAATAGGCCTTCCATTTGATCCTGCAATCCCATTACTAGGTATCTACCCAGAAGAAAAAAAAAAAATTATCATGAGGATATTTACACTAGATTGTGTACTGCAGCTCAATTTACAATCGCCAAAATGTGGAATCAACCCAAGTGTCCATCAACCCATGAATGGATTAATAAACTAGAATATATGTATACTATGGAATACTATTCATTAATGAAAAGGTGGAGACTTTACACCTTTTGTATTAACCTGGATAGAGTTGGAGAACATTGTCTTTAGTAAAGATCACAAGAATGGAAAAGTAAGTATCTTATGTATTCACTACTAACATGAAGCCAATAGATGAACTAATACAGGCCCTCACAAGAGAAAAACTCAATCTAATTCAAGGTGGGAAGAAGGGGAGACGAGAAGGAGAGAGGAGGAGGTAGATATATATGCTTTCACCTCATGGGCGCAGTGTAAGACTATATGGTGCACTTCCTGGGTGAAGGGCACAATTACAACAGGGGCCTTACCTAACAAACACACACAATGTAACCTACTTGTCTGTGTCCTGATATTAATATAACAAAAAAGAAAAAGAAAGAAAAGAGCTCTGATGGTGTGATAGCTTCCCTTTGTTAATTTAGGCTTTTGCACTTAAGTTTGAGTAGACAATACATTGTATATGCAGGTCTTTTAAAATTAGTGATGAAAACAAAAATAAATCTATAGTTGTGACTAGAAATATCTTGAAATGAAGAAAAGGTCAGATAGCAGGGAAAAAATCCCACAAACATTAAAAAGGAAATTAAAACAATGTTTTTCCCTCTTTTTGATTATTTGATGAGAAAATAGTCATTAATGGAATTAATCCTGAACATACTATTTTGTAAGTGCTCATCTAATCTTCAAACTTTTCACGATAATTTGACCCAGTCAATTGCTGTGCCTTTTTTCATTTCAATTTCCTTAAATGTTGTAAAATACTTTATCTCCAACACAGAAACGGGTGATATAATATTCTAAAACATAGGAATAAGGTACATAGAATCTAGTCTCTCACTTGGTGTACCTTTGCCTTTATGAAAAACTTGTTTTTGTTTCCTCTACACAATACAATACAATCATTTACATAATGTACATCAGAGGTGTCCAACCTTTTGGCTTCTCTGGGCCACATGGAAGAAGAGTTGTTTTGGGAAACACATTAAATACAAAAACACTACCAAAAGCCAATGAGTTGAAACAAAAAAAAAAGGGAAAAGAAAATTTAAAAAAAATGTCCCTGAATGATTTTTGTGATATCAACCACCACATATAAACAAAAAATCCTGACATAATAATTCTAGTTATGCAGTAGTCGATTCAGAGAGCCCTTTAAAATTATCACTCAGGTCCCAGGTATGTGATCACTAATATAGAAAATGTACATACCTAATTAATTGAATATCTTTTTTATACTTTTATTATAAAAGTAAAAGAAAAGTGGGCAACATGAAACTAGTAGGATATTTGACATTGTATTTGATAAACTAATGCATCAACATCTGGTTCTATGAAAGTGGTCACAATTCTCAGTGAGTTCTCAATGTGCTCCTCAGATAGTTTGGTTCTAATTGTACTCTTCATGAGCTTCATTCTTGAAAATAGTTGTTGACAAATGTAGGTGCTTCCCAAACCAATGACATGAGTAAGATGTGATTGTAAAGCAAGGGATATTTGTTTCTGGGAAGACAGGACCTATAGACACATGGTAATTTGTTTGTTAAGTTGATTGTCAGATTGCAGTTCTATGCATTCCTTTTGAAAATTGGTAGGTAACATATTTATGTTGACTAAAACTGGAGTCACAAATGCACCAAAATATTGGTTTTTCCCCAGAAATCATGAAATCTGCTTTTAAATTCCCGATCAAATAAAAAAGTAAGGCTGCATGTTTTTTTGCTGTTCACAAGACTGTGTTTAGTCAATGTGTCAAAATGTATAAAACTGCTGACCTTAATTTCAGCCTACCATATTGCACTTTCATTTGGAATGCCTTTGAAACATTGTATCAGGAAGTTGTTTTTCATCTTGAAGATGCATGTTTAGCTCATGGTTAAATCTACTAAAAATCTTAAATGTATAAGGCAGTTTTTATCCAGTTGTAGCATAAACTTGGTTCTTGATAACATGCTGCAAGTCACGGTGTTCAACATTTGTCCTTAACTTAACCATCTTAATTTCAAAAAGCAAATGATGGTGCCATGGCCAGCATAAATATTTTAAAGGAATTCCTGGAATTGGCCATGATTCAATACCTTGGCCCTTATGAAATTCATAGACTAGATGATGATTTGCACTATGTTATCCATTTTTAAAGCTTTCCCACATAAATTTTCTTGATGTATCATGCCATACTCAATGAAATATGAGTTTGGGGTGGCAATTGTATTGTTTTCTATTAATTTTACTAGTCCCTCTCTTTTATCTACCATCACTAGGGCACTGTCTGTAACTATAGCAGATA
>NW_003852512.1:5807651-5811516 GCF_000181295.1 Otolemur garnettii
AAAAAAAAATCTCATGATGTTTTGGGTAAGTTTATGATTTTTTTGTGTTGGACCACACCCGTAGTTCCACTGGGTGGTAGGTTGATACCCCTGATATATTAAATAAGTACTGCCTCATTTTGGGTTAAGTTAATACAGATCACAGTCAAGACTCAAGGTAATATCTCTATAATGAAGTAATGCTTTTGACCACTGTATTTATATGTACATGATGTATATAAATGCATCCCTAAATAAGAGAGGATTTAATTAGAATTGCTTGGGAGCTTTAGCTACAAATTCATTCTATATGCATAATATACAGATATGAAAAATCTATGCAGTTTTATCAATACGCTATTGAAAGAATTATTGTTTTTCAAACAAACTTTAATTGATCCATTTTCTTTTTTTCAACCTTTTCCCTGCTATTTCTCTCTTTTTAAATTTCATAATAATGCAAGTGTAAAGGCAATTAGGTTATACTGTTTGCATTTGTTGGGAAGAGTCCCTGATGTGGTAGTGTTTTCCCTACATTGCACAGCGTAGTGATTAAAAGAGTGGACTTTTAAGCCAGAAAGCCAAGTTTGGAATCATGGCTCTGCTCTTCAGTAGCTATTTAACCTTTGGCAATTTATTCAACCTCTATGTGTCTGGGTTTTCTCAACTCTAAAATTAATACAAATTACCTACTTTATTGGGTTGTCATGAGTATTAAATGAGTTAGTACTTTTAAAATCTTTAGGACAGTCCCAGACACCAAGAAAATGTGATATATCCTTATTAAATGAATATAATAAGAAATATTTGAGTATTTGATATAAAGATCAGAAGTCTCTAACTGTGTCTATCCTTCCTCTCTATCTCTATATTCAAAGAAGTTTCCATTACTTAAATATTCTACAGAAGTCTGGACTCTTAAGTAATGAAAAAATTATAGCTGAATAAATTTTCCACATGATGGAATAGATAAGGCACACAAATAATTTAACAGTGTTTAATATTAAGTAACTCTATGGAGACATATATATTTGTGTACAGAGTGCACACATTTTTTTGCATTGTTCAGATAGCCATAGATTCAACATGTCAATATGAAGAAAGCAGAATACATTTTCTTGGCTTTAATTTAAATTCTCTAGACATGATGAAGAGTGGTGCCTTCATGAATCCTCATTATATATAAGAAGAAGAAAACTGTGATAAGAACAAAAAGTTATGAATAGTTGCACAGGTTAAATCATATCTATCCAAATGGCTAAATAAGATAAGCATTGAATAAGTATGACAATATAAGAAGGTGAAAATATTAGTCTTGTGTCTAAATTTTCACTAGGCACTTCATCATAATTTGTGGAAATGAGTGTACCCTGCTATAGTTTTTTCCTCATACAGAAGCAGATTCAAGAAGAACATTTTCCAGTTCCATCCATGACACAATGACTAAGCAAATGACATGAAATCTATGTGAACCAGCTTGATGAAAGTATTTCAAATTGTATATGAAAACACTACACTGTACCCCATGCTTGCATTAATGTATACAGCTATCATTTAATAAAAAAAAAGGAAGCAGATTCAACCAACTACAAAGTCAGATCGCAGTTTTGTTATACTGTTACCTCAAAATGCACTAAATTAACCATTACCATGTAAAATACAACTCTTCATATGTAGAAACATGCAAGTCTGATTCAAATAGCAATGTTGATTTTTTTTTGTTTGTTTCTAATATTGGCTCAAGATTTTTCCTAGTAGTAAATGAAATTAATATTTGAGATCTGACAGTGTGACGTTCAGTAAATTACTTAACATGTCTGAAGCTTTCATTTTATCACATGCAAAGTAGATACAATAGGGCTACTTCCTAGAATGATAGTGTAAGATGGAAGGGTATTTTTGAAATGCTAATCAATTTTACTTCCTGGTTTATTAGCCACCTTTCAAGGATTCTTCTGCATTTTGCCTCAGTGGAAAGATTTGAAAGGACAGAAATCACTCCCCCAAAAGAAGACTTCCTGGCTTTGGTTGCCAAATAAGGACTTTAAGAAAAAAGATATATTAAGAAGTCAAATGGCGATTTTCATTTATTCTCATTTGTTATTACCACATAACAAATTAGTCCAAACTGTAGCAGCTTAAAACATTTATTGTTTTGCAGAATCTGTGAGGCAGTATTCCGTTCAGGTCATTGTTTCTCAGAGGCTGTAATCAACGTGTCAGCTGTGGTCTCATCTCATGGCTGGAGATGAGGGAGGACATACTGAGACATGGATCTATACCCTGATTATTATGGGGGAAACTCAAGAAGACAGCAAGCTCCCATAGAGGGAATGGTTCTCTGTTGGGTTTCAACCAATTGAGAATAAATAGTGCAGCAGTGATTAATCAGCCCCAGCATGGAATGGCAAACAGCAGAAGGATTCTCAAACCCTTCAGTGTGGTGCAAAAGTCATTGCAAAAGTCACACTTGATTGGGCTCTGAGGAGAAATGGTGTATGTCTTAGTGGCTTCCTGCAGGTATCGGATTGCCTAAGTGGGCAACCAGCACTGGGAAACAGATGTCTCAGCTCTCCACTCCTCTCTGCCATTCTCAAGAAAATCTTTACAACTTTGTAAGCCTTGAGGAACTCAGACACAAGGTTGGTGGAATGGGCAGGAGGAAATGCTATAATGACAGTGATTCAGTTTCTGCCTCTCTGGTAAGTATGGACCACACATATAAATTAGCTTTTATTTCCACTGGAAATAAAAAGAAATTTCTATTTCCTGCACGCTTGTGTTTACATCCCATGTATATACGCAGCCTAGTCCGCATTTTGCAATATTGTAAATGTTTATTAAATAGGAACTGTTATTATTATTATTATTATATTACATGCCAAATATTATTTAAATCATCTTATAGAGATAAATGTTTTCTATTTAAAGAACACAAGCTCTATTAGAACTAGGGGTTTACATTCATGCTGAAGAAATAAGGAGTGACATCTCAATGTGCTTTTGAAATTATTTATCTAGTAATGATGCCCCTATACTGAGATTGAAGTCTGACACATGGCTAGTCATCTTCCCATTACTACTTTCTGAATAGCAATGGATCTATGGGAAGCTCTTCATCTTCACTGAGAAAATGGGGACTTTATGCCTCTGACCAAAAGTTAAATAATTATTGGGGATGCCTAACCCTTTATACCAGAAAATAATTATTAATATTTAATGATTGACTAATATGTGCCAGGTACTTTTCTAAGTGCTTGGTGTGTATTAGCTCTTTTAATCCTGTTATGTTCCTAGAACATAAGTACAATTATTATCACCATTTTATAAATGAAGAAACTGAAGCCTAAGTTTACACAGCTGGTAAATAAATGAGGTAGAATCTAAACCCAGACCTGCTGGCTTTGGAGCCTATATGCTTAACTACTTTCTCAAGAATGAATTAAATAAGCACATGATTAAGGTTGCATAAACACTGTGATTGAGATTGGGAGACAAGTCAAAGTATATTTGATTCATATTTCTGCTATTGACCAGCTCAATGCCTTTGAGCAAGTTAATTAATGTTGGTCAATCTCATTCTTCCCATCTCTATACTGCCGCGTTTCCCCTAAAATAAGACCTACCCAAAAAATAAGCCCTAGCAGGATTTCTATGCATTTGTTAAATATAAGCCCTACTCTGATAATATGACCTAGTGATGGGCGTATCTGCATAGCCACGCCATGCATTTCAGCACAGAGCAATAAGGAAGCCTGGAATACCTTTTATTTGCCACAGCTCCTTTCTCCAAGCCATTTGCACTTGCGTGGATGTGCGTGTGTGTGTGTGGTAACCGTGGTTGCAGGCATCCTATTGCGCACATGCGAACAGCCAGGGGAAAGGA
>NW_003852512.1:5811740-5853577 GCF_000181295.1 Otolemur garnettii
CCCTGAAAATAATCCCTAGTGTGTCTTCATGAGAAAAAATAAATATAACACAGTGTCTTATTTTCAGGGAAACACTGTAGTAGCTACACACCAAATTTTTGATAAGAAATAAAATCAGTAACATAGAAACTAAAATGTATTATCAATTTTCTTACATTAAATTTGCTACATTTAAGTCTTATGGTCAGAATTCCGAGATAATCAGTTGAGATAATTTCAGTGAAAACATTTTGCAAATTTTAAGTCACAAGATAAATAAAAGAAACTATTTATACTAATTAGCAGTATTAATATAAATAGCTAAAAGCATTTGATATATCAGGCACTGAGCCAAATGCTTTTGTACATTAGCTACAGAAACTCTAAATAATTAAAAAGTAGGGAAAAGAAAACTATGAATAAGTATTGTTCTACAGACAAGAAACCTGAGCCACAGAAGGGGGAAACCGCATGCTCATGGTCATAATCAAGAAGTACTAGAGTTTGAAGTCTTCCTCAGATAAGTTAACTCTAAAACTGTGCACTTCGTGTTATAAAACACTATTTAAAACATACTATTTCAAGCCCATTAGAAGCAGTCATTGCATGTGTGAAAAAAAAAAAAGCTTTACTGTGAAGCAGACAGCCAGTTATTTCAGGTGGTAAAATGATGTTTAAAATTATTTATATTTTTATGTTCAATGTTCACTTCATTTTAGACAGGACTTGATGAACCAAGGAGAGTGGAAGAGAGTTACTATAACCCCTCTAAATAATAACACTTTCTCTTCTTAAAAGATGCTATACTCCTCTTAGATTATTTCTTCCATTTATTCTTTCATCATCTATACAATCCTTCATCCCATCCATTCAATACCTATAAGTCAGAGTAGTCTGCCCTGATAATCTGCATTACTCAAGGATGACGGTAAGTTCACGACATCAGAGCAAGATATATCTGAGTTCTACTTGCATCCTTCAAAATTCTCATTTGGGGGACCTATCAAAGTCATAAAACCTCACAGTGGAAATGATAATATCTATCTTGTATTGAAAGTTGTTGAGTAGTAAATGTAGTATTTTATGTAGAAAACTTAGGATCATTCCTGACAAATAACAAGCATTTAGTAATGTTTAGATAATCATCATCATCATTATCTTATAACAAAAAATTCCCTAATTTATTAAGAAAATATTTTCTAAAAGTTTACTGTGTCTTCATTGGTTTTCTGGAACCAGAAGACCTAATTACCTACACATAATTAGTTGTCTGGAAATACAATGATTATTTCCCTAGAAGTAATCTGAAAAACATTTCTCGGATTTCTAGGTTAGTTAATATTGGTCATTAAGAAAACCCCATTTCATGTAGGCTATCATATGATTGTATAAATGTTATTGATCAAGCTTCAGCCAACATGCCCATCACAGAAACTTCAGCACCCAAGGGGAAAGGCTGGGAGAAACAATGGTTAGGACAGTAGTTGAAGGGCAGGGGTGTAGCAATATAGCTACTTATAAAGGGGCATTAAATCATTATATGAATATTACATTATATGATTGATTTGATGCTAATAAGTTATTTAAGAGATATAAATAGAAATAGGTAAAAAAAAAAAAAAAAGAAAGCATAATGCAGTTTGAGTGGAAGGTGCAGATGTAGGACACTGTATTTCAGGGGAAAGGCCTGGAGAATCAAAGATGGGAGAGGTTGGATTGGGAAACAGACCAAGGAGATGACAAAAAGACTTGCCCTTTCTGAGGTCAGACAGGAGAGAGGTTCTATACTAGCTGTTCTTTTTCACCTAAATTTACTTTTATGTTTCACCTCTGCTTCTGAGGTAAATAATTATTAGATCCAGGAGGGCTGTGTATGTCCTGGTAAGACAATTGGGCAGCACCCTAAAGGCCATAAAGAATCACTAAAAGGATGTAACTCAGACAGTCCACAATAAATTATTTGTCTCAAATATTTCAGACAGCTTCAGTGTGGGTCTTAATGTCACGCGCTGCTTTCAAGCAACTGGACAAAATACTGTAACTCTGAGCTTTCCTTGGAATCATTAAGTAATTCTTTACTTTTAATGAAGCAGTGCCCAAAGAATAAACATCCAGTACATTAGCATAAAAAGCTATTGGGTGATGTTATTATATGAACCTCAATATTTATCAAAAACACAGATACATAATTTTTAACATGCTGAGATGTAACATTCATTTACTCTCATTGTCGTTTTTAGAGGTCACCAGATACCAAGGGCCCTGGCAGCACTTCTAGTGGGCTCAATGCTTTAATATATAATGCAAAAGATTTTTATAGAGGAACATAAGTGTGGCTAGAGTGTCCACTCAGCACTTAAGCATGCAGAGTTTTCTTCCTATAGTGAACTATATTTTTTGACACGTCATTCTGCAGAGTCCTTAAAGCCTGACATTCACCTAGATTTATTTCAAACTCTATGCAAAGCATCCTGACTCTTGCAAAGCACTATCTGCCATGGAACTGTCTACAAAGTGGATGTTCAATAACTCCATCTTCCTAGAAGGAGTTGGCATAATGGAAATTAGACTACTTTGCTTGGCCAGTTAGAGGAAAATGGAAAGATGTTTATGGAGTCTAAAATGCATTGATCGATTGTTTAAACATTTTCTTTTCTTGCCTCTCAGGGAAATGTCAAAGTTAGAATCAAGGCAGAAGTAGGTGTATCATACAGAGTGTTATCTGTACTTTGGTAGGCATTCTTTCCTCTCAGAAAAGAAAATAGGCTAACATTTGTAGTTATTTGAATTTTGACAAGCTCAGGAATTTGTGTTTTTAAGCTATGTTTACACTTACATATTTCCCAATCTTTTCATCCTTCCAGGAAACGGTATGCTTAACATAATTAAAGTGTTCTCTGATGTTTGAGAGCCGTGATCAGTGGCATCAAATATTGTCTGTATCTGTTTGCTCTTCTTGTGGTAACACGTTATTACAAACTTAGTGGCTTAGCCAATATAAATTCTATAAAAATTCTGTATGTCAGACATCTGACAGTTTCACTAGGTTAAAGCCAAGACGTCAACAGGGGACATTTCTTAAGGATCTAGGTAAGATTTTCTTTCCTTAACTTTTCCAGCTTCTAGAGGCCATTCGCATTCCTTAGCTCATGGGTCCTTCTACTATCCTCAAACGCATAGCATAGCATCTTTCCATATTCCTCTCTGGGAACCTGCTTCACTCACATCTCTTTCTTTCTCTCAATGACCCTTTTGCCTCACTCTTACAAGGACCTGTGATTAAATTAGGCCCATCTATATAATTCTACCTAACCTCCCATCTCAGGATACTTAATTTTTATCTAGTTTCAATAGCTTGTTTTAATTTATCCCTTAATAACCAACCATCATAGGTGCATAGGTTTCTCCCAACTACTGTTCTCTTTCCTACTTTCTAGGAAGAGTGAATACTAAAAGAAAGAGAGAAGAAAAAATGAATAGAGGAAAGAGAGAAAGAGATATTGAAGCTAGAGTCTGGGTGACACCTGAGGTTATCTTCTGTGAGGTAAGTGCATGGTATCCATGTTACAGTGGAGAGTTTAGCTGGCTCTTCTAACCCCACTCAACTCTTCATAATCTCACTTTTGAACTTTAATTTCATTCTTATCCCTCTTCCTATACTCAGTGTTCCCTCTGCTCCCCAGATTGCCCTTCTTTCAGCTATTTCCCTTCCAGAATATTTTCCAACACACATTCTTATTGAAGACTTTCCACCTTCTCTTCCCAAACTAATCATTTCTTCCTTTGTGCTCTTATTGAACTATGCTCATGTTCAAATACTCCTGCTCTCTCAGAATTAGTTGTTTATTGTGTGTGGCTTCCCTTACTAGATTGTGTGAAATCCTCATGCGTGGGGCCACATGCTCCTTAGTTTGGCATGCCAGCACATATCATGATCCCTGGTGCAAGGCAGATGCTGGGGAGACAGACACAGAGATTTCTGACTATTTATTTTGGCAGTATGGAGTATCAAGAGGCTATTCCTGGCATAAAGAGTGGAGACTAGGTGTTTTGGGGTTCTGATCCCCACCATTCATTTACTTTTCAGTTCTGAAAAGTCTGCAAGAAATATCCAATGAATGGATGAATAAAGGTAAAATAGTGATTGGATATTATCATTTAAGTGCTTATTTTCCATGTAACACTAACAGAGAATTTTAACAAATTAACAGTTCCTTTTTAGTGTTCTTTATATGAAGCCACTTAATCAGGGCTGAACTTGCCTTATCACATTTTTTTCTTTTCCTCCTTTTTCACATTTTTAACATACAGGTAAGGGTTCTGCTATGCTGCCCAGAGCAGTCACAAACTCCTGGTTCAAAGCAATCCTCCCAAGATGGAACCGCCCTGCCCAATCAGAATTTACATTATCTTATTTACAATATCAAATACCTCTATTAATTAAGCATCCTTATCCACCTTTGATGGTGACAAAATGGATACTGTAAAGGTATTTTGCCCAAGATCATGCAAACTGAGATACAAATCCATATCTAACTATTCTCTTTAGCCTCTACATTAGCCACTTCCAAAATTCACTGATTTTGTTGCCAATGTGGTTTTTCGAACCTTGCTCAATTTCTTATCTTAAATGAACAAGGAATTGGATGGTTCATAACACATGCTCTGAATTCCGCCAGAAGCATTATAATGACTTTTTCATTTATAAATACAAATTCTTTGCAAAGGTTATTTACCTTTGCTGAACCTCAGTTTTATTTTCTTCAATAATAGGAATAATAGTATTTTCTAACTCAAAAAGTGATCTCTGACAAATGAGAAGATACCTATAAAGTGTTTCCTCCTAATGTTACTGTGAAAAGTAAATTAGATACTATTAATATAGCTAGCTAATAGTAAGAATTCAAAATGGTATTTAAATTAACTAATAATATATCACAGATGATATTACATGTTATAAGGATATACAGTTATGGTATTAAATGATACATAAAGCAAATATTATCTTCCCCTTTTAAAACAAATGTTTTCTTAGTAAAACTACCAAGTGCCCATTAATTCATGAATAGGTCAATAAAATATGGTATATCTAGATCATAAAATACTATTCTCTCTCTTTCATACACATACACACCCCCCAATACACAGAGCACTAACCTCTCCTGCTTCTATCTTATTAAAATTGCCCAAAGCATCCACTTGAAACACATTTAGCTGTCCTTTTCTCCTAATGTTTAAATCTACATTTACATGCTTTTAAACTGTTTTCTGATTTAGATGTGTTCCACTGATTCCTAGGATGGAGGATAAGGTTTATGATCCCTTCAACATAAACACGTTTTCCTTCATGTAACCCCTCAGTAGAATTATTTAACAGTATTTGTTTTCATCAGTTTTCAACATTTCATTATTATTGATACGCAAGAGTAATATTCACAGATGAACCATGCAATAATGTACAATGATTACATGGACCTTCTGCCATTAACTCATTCCCAAATTCTACTAGAATGACAACTCTGCTTATAATAAATTTAAACATGTATAATAATCTATTATTTTATTTCTGTACCTCCCCCAGAAATATCCTCCTTGGAGTCCTTGGTGGTTCATTTCTAATCTGAAATGTTTGCCTGCTAAGTCTGCAATACAACTATCATCCTATATCATCCTATATTATCATCCTGGGGATTATTTTTATCTCTCTTATGTAGTATGGTTCCTATTTCTCTTTTCTACTAGCCATTTGATGTAGTGCTCAAATTCTCTTTGGGTGCAATATGTGTCACTCAGCTGCTGAAGATAGATAGCCTTCTTCCGTCAGGATTTCCTCAGCTTCAAGAGCAACCTCACCCCAAACTAAATCCCTTTCTTAGGTAGATCACAAGCAAGAATAATTGATTGGCGTTGAAAGTCCTGTCATCTTAGATCAATTTAGGATAATTCTAAAGGGTCATTGTAGCTCAGAAGCTCCCAACAGTGTGAGATAGGCTTTCCTTGAGTTTGTACTACAACTGAACTTGTATTTCTTACCCCAGTCCATCTTTTCCAATTGCTTTATAGGTGTTGATCCCAATGGCATTCATGAATAAATATTCTACGTGCCAAAGTTCATGTTAGGTTCTTCTTCATAGGGACCCAATTTGAGGTAATTTATCTTTGTCTGTTCCTTCGCTCCCTCTTTTATCTGAGGGATAATGACAATGACCAAACTTTAAATTTTCTATCCCTCTCTATCACCATTAGTATATGTAGCTGAATAATAGTCTGGAATTCTGGTGTCTTCTAGGAAAATTCAGAAAGTAGTGTGGGTTCAGAATAGCCTTTACAAACAAAAATGTATATATATCCCATCTTTGCCTGGCATAGTAAAGAAAAACAAGACAAACTAAACAGATAAGTTGAGTGATACTGAGTTTCTTGATAAGACTACAAGGACCAAGAGAATATTACTGTTACTTTAAGAACACATGCTAAAGGATCTAGATGTAAGTGTAAGGGGAGTACAATGAGTATAGAGTGCAAAGCTCAAGCACTCAGTAAAACACAAATAAGAGGTAGGTAGAGTTAAAGGTAGGTAAATTCTCAACTGTTATTTATTAAAAATCAATCAGGACTATTGTCTACTGACTGTGTATTATGCATCAGACACCATGTTAAGTGCTTTGATCCATTATCTATTTTACTTTTCAAGGAAATCCACGGTGACAGATACTATTGGTATTCCTATTTTACCAAAAAGAGATTGAACATGAGAAAAGTTAAAATTTTTTCTCAAAGCACTTACTTATTAAGTAGTGAAGCTGATCATTTAATTCTTAGGTGATTCTAGATCATACTCTTATCATCTATATTACATAGCCTCTATGTTGGTTTTCTTTAATGTACTTCTATCCACTGGTAAAATAAGCCATGACAAAATTGTGTACAGCACAGCAGAGCCTCAGTTTATTGAGGGGTTACTTTCCAAAGTTAACTTTAGGTCTATGTTAGGTATGTCAATATCAACCTTTGAAAGACCTTAAATTGCCCATAATATTTTTATATTATTCTCATGTATCTAGCATAGCCAGTCTTTTCTTCAGTTTTTAAACAGAATTCTATTTCTTTCTTTCTTTCTTTCTTTCTTTTTTTTTTTTTTTTTTGAGATAGAGTCTTACTTTATCATCCTCAGTAGAGTGTTTTGGCATCACAGCTCACAGCAACCTCCAATTCCTGGGCTTAGGCGATTCTCCTGCTTCAACCTCCCAAGCAGTTGGGACTACAGGCGCCCGCCACAATGCTCAGCTATTTTTTTTTGTTGCAGTTTGGCTTGGGCTGGGTTTGAATCCGCCACCCTTGGTATATGGGGCCAGTGCCCTATCCACTGAGCCACAGAATTCTGTTTCTAATGTTGAACATACATTGAGGTGGTGTAATAGTGCAATTATATAAAAAGGTGTGTCATTACTAGACTCACACTGAACGCAAACACTTAAGTTATATGACTTAATGGTACATAAATTTCAACACAGATTTCAAAACCTCTCTATTTAGGAACTTTAACAGAAGAGGAATTGAAGGTTGAAAATTGAGGGAAAATGATAGCAGAGGAGGACTGGGGATTTTGCAGTATTGATTTAGGGAACAAATAGAAGAAATTGAGGAAAGCTATACTAGAATTATAAATTATACATATGTGTCTGTCAAGAAAGAGAGAGTGTCTCCTAATCAGACTGCTGTTATGATCTTTAGCATGAATTAATTATGGTCAAGCTAAGAAATGAACTTTTCAGAGTAAACAGGAAGTTTTATAATAGCTACTTAACATGCATTGTTGCTCAAGTTGTTGTCTTGTGTGTTTGTTATTCATTTTACTTTTCTGTCTTCTGAGGTATTCAAGTTACTCTGTATCTTTTGAAGCTAAGATCATCCCAGGAGGTAGAAGTCAACTCAGAATTGCAAAATCAGAAAGACATGAAATCTTTTAATGGTGAAGCAAACAGAGCAAAGTGCCTCTTGGTTCCTTATATTCTGTAATAAGAAAATGGAATTCATTTCCTCAAACTGCAATAGAAAATGGCATAGCTAAGGGTTTGAAGCAAGTGATAAATAGAAATCGATGCTTCTATTATTACTTTGCTACATGTCTCTTTAATTGGTATAATAATTGTATTGATTTTTTAACAAAAATACATTCACAGTAACCATAGTCCCTTTTAAGATTGCCGTAGTCTCACTGACCAAATATTTTCTATATGATTCCAATTCCTTTACCCTCAAATTTCCTATATTGCAGTGTTTCCGGTACCTAAGCTATCATTGTTGGAGAGGAATGTTATAGTTGCAAGTTATCATATTATTTAAAGGGAAAAAGTTTTCAATTTTAAATAATGTATTTGTCATATTTTCATGAGTGGAACTCTATGAATCACATTTGGTGAATGTTAGAGACAAACTGGGTGTCTTTAACCTCTTGTCTGGAGATGTTGACATCTCAAACTGACTCAGAATGTTGTAATGGATATAGCATTCATTTATAATGAATGTTATAATTTATAATGAATGTTATAAAATACATATGAAACATTTTATATAGACTAAAATTTCTATGTGAGGGCAGAGCTATGAGTCATAAAGTAGGTTTTTAGATTTTCATCCTATTGCCTCAGTTTGAGGATAAAAATATTATATCTCTTGCCTCAGTTTCTAATCTTTAAAATGTAGCTAATTTTGATTCCCACTCAACTGAGATCATTGTTCATGAAAGGCAAGAATGACACGAGATGAATGGAAACATTTAAAATCTTTGAGATATTGTTATAAAGACCTTACATTTAATTAATTTAGAAGACAGCTTGGGTACATTTATGGCTTCTTTTTTTTTGAAATGGAATCTCACTTTGTCACCTGTCATAGAGTGCTATGGTGTCATATGTCACAGCAACCTCAAACTCTTGGGATCAAGTGATTCTCTTGCCTCAGCTTCTGGAATAGCTGGGACTACAAGTGCCAGCCACAAAGCCTGACTATTTTTAGACATGAGGTCTTGCTCTTGCTTTGGCTTGTCTCAAACTCCTGAGTTCAGGCAATTTGCCCACCCCTTGGCCTCTCAGAGTGCTGGGATTATAGATGTGAACATTTCTGGCTTTTGATTATCTATTAGGTAGAACACAAGGCTATGCAACTGTGACAAGAAGACCCAATTTAAAAGAACAACAACAACAAAAGGCCAGGCACCAATGGCTCACCCCTGTAATCCTAGCCTCCTGGGAGGTCCAGGTGAGAGGATTCCCTGTGCTCAGGAGATCAAGCTGAGCAAAAGACCTCATCTCTAATAAAAATACAAATACTAGCCAGGAGTTCTTACACATGCCTGTGGTCCCAGCTACTTGGAAGGCTGAGTGCGGCAAGAGCATTACATGAGCCCAAAAGTTGTTTGAGGTTGTTTTGAACTATTACTCCCACTGCACTCTAGCCTAAGCAAAAGAATGAAACTGTCTCCAAAAAACAAGAAGGAAGGAAAGAAAGCAAGAAAGCAAGAAAGAAAGGAAAGAAAAAAGAAAGGAAGGAGGGAAGAAACAACAAAAATGTTTACTTCTCTTTTAATAAACAATCTAGAGTGGATAGGCAGGATTCTCTATTCCAGTTAGTAACATAGGGAATTGTCTAATTTCTTCTTATTTCTTTACCATTCTCCCTGTGCACTGTCTTCACTGGCAGAAAGTTGGCTTGTAATTAAGTCTGTGTTCTATCTAGTTCAAAAAAAGAGCATAGAGAAATTCATATGAAATGTTTTAAGACCCAGTTCTAGAAGTAGCGTGTCATTCACTTCCACTCGCATGCAACTGTAATAGTATGGAAGAAGGGAAAAATGCCCAACCTGGCACAAGATTGGTGAGGGTAGATGAGTGCAAATGAGAAAAAAAAACTGCAGTAAGGTGAATGACCTTGTGTTTGTTCAGAACACTACTTAGGGTGTAGTTCAGAGATGGTTTGTTTTTCCTAAAACAGTCTTTGGTTACTAACTTCTCTCTCTTGAGTGAAAGTAGATTATTCTTCCCCAAAGGCAGGTATTCTAAATTTTCTTCTCAGGGACTTTGCTGTTTTCAATATATCAACAATATAGTTTTAAGAATCTGGAATAAAACATGTCCCCCCCCCCGCCTCATAAAATGAGCCATTTTCTCACCCAGGTTCTTACACATTTGTGCAACTCTCCTGTATATTTCCCAAGCACACACATTTGAAAAATGTTCAAATCTCTCATTCCATCAATTGGTCATCCTATAATAAAATCAAGGAATGGGAGGTGTTATGTATTCTCCATCTTTTCTGATGAATTTTATGTTTCCAACTCCTATCTTGGTGTCTTCACCATAACTAGAACAGAGAATTTACAGGTATTTTAAGGTTTAAATTGTGAAAGTTGATTAAACTTCTGAAAGCCTATTTTATTAAGAAATTTTGACTTTAAAAATGATTATGCTCTACAAAAATTATTGACCTACAATTAGTTTGAATTATTCAAGTATATCATTTTAATCCAATCCTATGTTGTAATGTGAATTCAGCTTGACACCATTATATGAGATCTATTTTTGAAAATAGCTGCTCAAAAATGTAAGCGCTGCTCATAATCAATGACACGAATAAGACATGATTCTGAATTGAACAGTATTTGTCTCTGGGAAGATAGGGTAATGTGTTGATCTAGAAATGTGGTATAAAATCTGAGAAAACACTGACAGATTTTCAAAGCTTTCTTGATTATTCACATATGTATTTCCCTTGTTAATATGCTTCTGATCTGGGAGATTGAAACTTGTTTTGATTTATTTTATTTTATTATTTTAAATTTTATTTTATTATTTTATTTTATTTGTAGGCTGGTCATTAGTTTTCAAACTTTATCCAAAGATTAGTTCTTCCTACCTTTTTCTAGTGCCTAGGTTCCCAGAGGCAGTTTATAATATTCTACTGTGTTTTCAACAAGTGTATATTTATACCTTCTGCATTCTAGATTATCGACTTTTGAAAATTGAGGGATTATTGTCTTTTTTCCACCCATAGCATCTAGAGCATTCCTGAGCACATAGAAATCATTAAATACACACATGCATGTGTGAATGACTGAATGAATTAATAACGAAAACTAGCAAGTATGCCTGGATATAAGAGACTGAGCCTATGAAAACAGGCCTTCATCTGCCTCTAAATTATTAACATGCTAGAGAAAATGCAATCAAGATGAGGTTATATTAAATGTCATATTACTGACTGTCAAACAAGGGATATTCACAAATAAGTGAGAGAGATAGTGAGAGATAAAAAGGGGAAAAGAGAAACAGGAAGAGACAGAGATGAAGAAGGAAGGAAAGATAGAGAAGAGGAGAGATGGAAAGAAGTGAGAGAGTGTGAGAGCAAACGTGAAAGAAAGAAAAAGAGAGGAAGAACACAGCCAGAGCAGAGTGGAAAACAGGTGATAATACTGTAGTGGCTCGGAAAATCTGTAAAGTCACTGAAGACTTTAAGCCTTGGAGCAAGAGTGTCCAAAGTTTTGGCTTCTCTATGCCACATTGGAAGAAGAACAGTTGTGTTGGGCAACACGTTAAGTACATCAACACTAAGGAAATCCGATGTGCCTAAAATAGGGTCTGTGCATAACTTTTGTGATATATACTCCACCTCAGATAAGCAAAAAAGTCCTCACCTGATAATTCTAATTATGAAGCAGCCCATTCAGAGAATCCTTTAAAATCATCACTCAGTTCCTAAGATTGTGGTCACTTATACAGATAATATACATTTCTAAGTAATAAAGTCTTTTTTTTTTTTTTTTTTTTTGAGACACTGTCTCATTCTGTCGCTCTGGGTAAGGTGGCATGTTATCATAGCTCACAAAAACCTCAACTCTTGGGCTTGAGCAATCCTCTTGCCTCAGCCTCTCAAGTAGCTGGGACAACAGGTACCCACCACTATGGTCGGCTAGTTTTTCCATTTTATTTATTTATTTTTTTTATTAGAGATAGAGCCTTTTGCTCAGGCTGGCCTTGAACTCCTAAACTTAAACAATCTACCTGCTTTGGCTACCCAGAGTGCTGAAATCACAGTTGTGAACCACCATGCTTGGCCAGTAAAATGTCTTTTTTAATATATACTTATAAAAGTAAAAGAAAAGTGGGCAGCATACAACTAGTGGAATAGTTCGCATTGGATTTGAGAAACTGATTCATCGATACAAACATGTATGTTTATTCTTTTCAATATCTACTTAGATGGCAGTAGTTGCAATGATCGCTGAGTTCTCAATTTTCTCATCTGCTATACTTGTTCTAATTTTACTCTTAATATGCTTCATTTCTGAAAATAGCTGCTCAAAAATGTAGGCGCTGCCCATAATCAATGACATGAATAAAGCATAATTCTGAATTGAAGGGTATTTGTCTATGGGAAGATAGGGCCTTTAAAAGTCCACTAAAGAGACATGATCAATTTTTTTTTTTTTTTGTTAATTGAATGTCAGATTACAGTTCTATGCATTCCTTTTGAAAATGGTCAGGTAACATATTTATGTTGACTGAAAATGGAGTTGCAAATGCACCAAAATGGTAATTATTTTCCCAGAAATCATGAAATCCATTTTCAAAGTGTTGTGCCAGATTGAAAAGCAAGGCCTTGTATTTTTCGTTATTCACCTGACTGTTTAGTCAGTATGTCAAAGTGTATAAAAAGTTTTGTCTTAATTTGAGGTTGACATAATTTCAGTTTCATTTGGGATACTGTTAAGGTTTAACACGTATTAATATAAGTTGTCGTTCATCTTGAAGATGCATGTTTAGCTCCTGATTAAGTCCACTAAAAATGCTAAATCTGTAAGCCAATTTTCATTGTCAAGTTTTGGCACAAATTTGATTTTGGATATACCATAAATGATAATGTGTTGGAAGTCTTAAAATAAATGTTTTCAACATTTGACTTCAACTTAGCCATCTTACTTCCAAAAAGTAAATGATGATGCCTTAGTATGTATCAATACTTTTGAGAAATTCCTAGAACTTATGATGATTCAATCCCTTGGCACTTAGGAAATTCATAGTCTTGAGGATGATTTGCATGACATTATGTATTTTTCATGCTTTTGTATATTTTGATGTATTATGAAATGATACTCCATCACACATGAGTTTTAGGTGTCAATTGTATCATTTACATCTACTAATTTTATGAGTCTTTATCTTTTATTTACCATCGCCAGGGAACCATCAGCAACTACAGCAGATATGTTGACAATTAACAAAGAAAATTACTTTAATGTACTTTTGACTGATTTGCATAAAACTCTTGACTTCGTTGTGTCTTTTAATGGCACTAGAGGATTCATTTCTTCAATGACATTATATTCATTCTAAATTTAATAAAAAGTTGAGCCATATTTGTAACTTCAGTGCTCTCACCTATTACCAAAGCATAAAATTTAAAATTAGCAGCTTTACTTCCCAAACTTATTTTAATAGATCTTCCAGTTTTTTTTTTTTTTTTAATTTGCCTGGCTATAATCTGATGAGAGAAACTGATTTTATAAATATCCCCCTTTTTTACAGGGCACTTTGTATCCGTCATGCTTTCCATACATTGCTTGATTAAACTCACCATCAGTACATGGGTTTGATTTTTTATTGCTGTTAAATATGCTACCACATAATTAATTTTTACAGTTGAATCCATCTGAATTGTAACATTTTAAATAACATGTTTGTCGAGAAGACAGGTTTTTGCAGTTCTGCTATTTTGTCCTTATTACACAATCCTTCATACACACAAAATTTGGTAGCATGTTTTTGCATATAGTGCCTTTTCAAATTATAGTCTTTGAAAACTTCTACAAATCCCCTCCAAATTAAACAGCATGCCTTACTATTTGCCTCAAGAAAAGGTAGTCATTTGGCCACTTTTCATGAAACAATCTTCTTTCCTCCATAATTTTTTGGGTGTCTCTTTTCTTTTGAGGTATTGTAAAAGCCATGCTGTTATTAGAAGAATAATAATAGGCAAATAATTATATTCATTTTTATTATAAAAATTGTCAGGAAAATCAAAAGCAAGGTTTGGACCTTTCCACATCTCTGCTGCCAATGCAGAGTGAAGCAAGGGTGACAGGCACCTCCGAGGTGTGGAAGTACCCTTAATAATCAAATGGCAATGCTTTACCTGACTTCTAAATAACATTAAAAACCTAACATTGTAATCGTACTCACCAAGTCACCATGAGCACACGAACCATCTGATGTGTATCAGTTTGACTTTCTGCACACTGGGAGCCACACGTGTGTATAAATAGCAAGAGCATTTCATGTGGTATTACAACACAAAATTTTTGTCTACAAAGTTCACACTCAAGGACTGTGCAATTGAGTTCCATCCAAAAAAAAAAAAACACAAAAAAAAATACTGTAATGTTTTAAGTAAGTTTACAATTTTGTGTTGCGCTACATTCATAGACATCCTGGGCCATATGCAGCCTGTGTGCCACAGGTTGGATACTGCTGCGTTAGTGGATGCAGCCAGAGACTCTAATCACCCTGTTGAGATATGTCATATGAAAGGAAATGGTTCGTGAGTTATACCACAGACAGGAAGCTTTTCTTTTCTGATTCCATGTCTACCCAAGGTGTCCCAGACCTCCACTTTCCATTTGGGGGGTATACATACATGGAGAACTATTAGATGGACTTTTTTATATATGATGGATTAGTAGCATACTCTATACTCAATGGTGGGTTAATGCTGAGCCCTTTACACAATATGAAATCATATAATACATGTGAGTATGTGCTCATCTGTTTAATGATCATCTTTGCCACTATAATGTGAGGTCCTGGAGGCCATCCACACAAAAAAGCTTGCATAGAATTAAAAGGATTTTCAGATACACCCTGAAGACTAATCATTCATTGAACAGACATTAAATGAACAGTTTCTGAGTGGCAAGCACCACTTCAGGCAATAGATTATATGAGAAACCAGGTCAGGCACAGTTGGTTCCTGCCCTTATGCCATTTCCCTTATTCTTAACTGTTAAAATCATTTGTATTTCCATGCATGAGATGATGAGCTCTCGAGTGCTTCAAATCTGGGCTTAAAAAAGTTTGGCACATTGCTATGGGGGTGGAAAGTTGCATTTTTAATTGTTATCACTCATTTAGCAGAATAATAAAATAATGGCATTTCAAGTAAATTATCTTTTTGTTATTTCTTATAAATGTCACATAACCTACCTACGCCACCAAGAGAGAGGTAGTTGGTAAAATTTCCTGGCCATATAACTTAATAAATAGGTAATATTTAATTGGCAGTCCTTCTAGATAGATAGTCTCCCAATTTCATATCAACCTTAACAATAGAGACTTTATAATCACACAATCTCACAGTGCATTTCATGACAGTACAGATAATGGTAGTTTTACAATTAGTACTTTCTTATGGCAGAATCAGAGATTCTAAGAAGTTGTAGAAAAGGAAAATATGTGTAACAGCAGAAGAAAAATTAACTTTTATTAATTAATAATTAGTTGCAGAATTTAGCAATGATGATAGCAAGTGAACCAGCAATCAGAAGAAAGAGGAACTTAATGCTAAACAGAGAATGTACCTTCTTGTCGCACACACTTAGACATTAGCACAGAATGAGCACATGCTCAGCCACCTAGGGTGGTTAATTATTTTCAGACAATTTAAGGAAGACAGAGCACACTTTTTCTTTTTACTTCAGTATAATATTATTAGATATGAATAATAAAAGATAGCAAGAAAATATTGGGATTTATAAAACATGTAAAACTTGATGAAATCATTACATATTTAAAATGTGTGGGATGCAGATAGTGGGGATGGTTACTGTTCCCAGAGCTAACTCATCCATAACACAGAGGAAAGCACTGAAGACTAGATGAGAAATCTGAAAAGGGAGGCTGGAGCTCACTCCAGCATTCAACAACTACCCATCTTTATTGATTCTCTTATATACTCTAAAACATCCGATAAAAGTTTAAAATATCAAACAGTTAAGAAAGACAGCAAAGTAAGATCAAGAAAACTGCCATAAAGATTCCAATTCAGTACAATGACTGCTGAGCACATATACAATTGATACAAATTGAGAACATTTTACTTGGGGCTGAATCACAAAGGTGCCAGGTTGTCTGTTCCCTTAGCCCACTTACTTAAATTAAGACTAACGGCTCGGCGCCTATAGCTCAACCGGCTAAGGCGCCAGCCACGTACACCTAAGGTGGCGGGTTCGAATCCCCAGCCTGGACCCGCCAAACAACAATGACGGCTGCAACCAAAAAATAGCCGGGCGTTGTGGCGGGCGCCTGTGGTCCCAGCTACTTGGGAGGCAGAGGCAAGAGACTCGCTTGAGCCCAGGAGTTGGAGGTTGCTGTGAGCTGTAATGCCACGGCACTCTACCCAGGGGGACAGCTTGAGGCTCTGTCTCAAAAAAAAAATAAATAAATAAAACAAGACTAACAATTATTGTATTAATCAGGAGAAAGGAGCAAAGTACAACTGCCCAGTGCCTGGACAGGTGTTTAGCCCCCAGCTACCACCCAGCATGGGCCTCTGGGTGAGAACGTTTCTGCTTTTCTGCAGGCCCACCCTTGTTCTCAGAGGAAGGGAATTTCCATCTTAGGGCCACGTTCCTCAGGGAGCACATGAGGCTAAACTGCCATGTCTGAGTGTGGGGGGCTGTATTTCTTTGGGGCATTTTTATGGTAAAAAAGAGAAAAAAATTGAAAACTGTGAAAAGTGCTTCTTTCAGGGCGGCACCTGTGGCTCAAAGGAGTAGGGCAACAGCCCCATAAGCCGAAGGTGTCAGGTTCAAACTCAGCTCCAGCCAAAAACTGAAAAAAAAAGAAACAAGAAATAAATAATTAAAAAATAAAAAATATTTTAAAAAAAAAAGTGCTTCTTTCAAGAAGTTAGAAAATTTATCACAGACTAAATAGAAACAACTGAGAAAAAAGAATGTTTAGATAATAATAATTAATGAATAAAATGGTAAATAATATAAAGCAGTCAACAAAAATCAAATCCTGATATTTAAAATAATATAAAAATAAAAGCAAACATTACAAAATAAATGGAAATAAACACAGATCGGCTAGGAATATTAAGTATCATAAAAAAGTATAAAAGTTTATCAATGCATTTGAAAAAATACATTCAAAAGAGAACTTTCTTGAAAATATAAATAGCCAAATGCAATAAAAAGTAGAAAATCTGAATAAATCAATAACTGAACTGAATTTACTCTGTTGTCAAAAATACCTCCATACCTCCTTGCAAAATAAATACAAGAACTAAATAGTTTTAAAGGTCTGTATATACTCCATACCTTCTTGCAAAATAAATACAAGAATTAAATAATTTTAAAGGTCTGTATTTATAAATATTCAAGGAACAGACAACTTTTATTTAAAACAAACTCACATAGTCAAAAGAGGAGAAAAGTTGCCTTAATCATTTATAAGGCTGAAATAACTCTGACACCAACATTTGACAGAGACAATAAAATAAAGAAAAAATATTGGCCTATTTCATTAATTAGAATGCATATAACAATCTTCAATGAAATATTAATATATTTAATCCAAGAATGAATAAAATAAATGACACACCATAATAAGTTAAAGTCTTAAATGACACACCATAATAAGTTAATGTCCAACCAAGCATTGTGAGGATGGTTTCATATTAGAAAACTAATTATTATAATTCAAAATTCAGTGCCCATTCATAATAAAGCAATTAAGGAACTAAGAACATAAGAGAGTTTCTGTAATTCGGAGTGTTTTTCTATTAAAACCTATGATGAATGTTATATTCAGTGTTATGACTTGAAATGCTGTCATTAATGAGTTAGGGGAAGTCAATAAATGAGTACCGTTCCTAGTTCATGAGATAAGACATGAAAAAATTCTAAGTAATATAAGGAGATTTTAAATGTCATAATAAAACGGTACTCATTTATTGATGACTTAATTGTCTATATAAAAATTCAAGAATATATGTACAAACTATTAGAATTTATAAAAATCCATTACATTTGTTATATACAAGAAGACTATCATATAATTTATTATTTTCCAAATAGCAACAACAAATTATGCTTCTTAAAGTTAATTATAGAAACATGTGTGCAATATCTTGGAGAAAATTGTACAACTGTTTTAAATAACATAAAATTTGTTCTTAAAAATAGGAGTTTTAGTGTATTTGTGCATTAAAAATCTCAGTATTATACTGATGTTAATTTCTTTAAAACTTATCTGGGAATACAATATTCTTTCAACAAAACTTCAGACAGAATTTAGTGAAACTTAAGAAGCTGAGTTTAAAATAAGAGAAGTGCTAACACAAATCAGACCTTCCTTTTGATCGTGCTGTCCCATTACTAGGCATCTACTCAGATAGAAAAAAAAAGACTCTTTTTATCATAAGAACATTTATACTAGTCTGTTTATTGCAGCTCAATTTACAATCACCAAAATGTGGAAACAACCTAAATGCCCACCAACCCAGGAATGGATTAACAAGCTTTGTTATATGTATACCATGGAATACTATTCAGCCTTTAAAAGAGATGGAGACTTTACATCTTTTGGACTAACCTGGATTGAATTGGAACACATTCTTCTTAGTAAAGCATCACAAGAATGGATAAACAATAATAATTCTAACATGAAGGCAGTAGATGATCTAATGCAAGATGGGGGAGGGGAATGAGGGAGCAGGAGGAGAAAAGGAGGAGGGAGTGGGGAGTCATTGTGTACGGGACACTTCTGGGGGGGCAGGGCACAATTATAAGGGGAACTTTACCTAACAAATTCAATCAGTGTAACCTAATTCTTTGTACCCTTAATGAATCCCAAACACTAAAATAAAATAACACAAGTGCTAAGAATAAGGACATTATTTGTCAAGGAAATAGATAAGATGGAAAATTTTTGCCAATATCAAGGCATTACAAATCAAACATCATTAAGAGTGTGTGATTTATAAAAAAGATAATCAAATGAATTAATGGCCATAATATAAACTACAGAAACTGTCTTATGCGTGTGTAAAAGTAGTGTCGTTGAATAATTATAAGAGGATGACCTCTGTAACCAAACTGATAGGATTCAAATACTGCTTCCTCCACTCATAATTTGTGTGACTGTCACTGAAGAAATAATTGACCTTTATTTATGTAAACGTATTCAACTGAAGAAGGGAAATAATGAATATCTACTTCACAAATGTGCTATATGGATTCATTGATATAATACAAATACAATGACTTCAAATAACGTGTACAATGGCTGTTAGCTGTTTTATGGGCGTTTGGTATCTGGCATAAGTTGCATTAGAAATGAGTTGTGAACGAATGGATTACAAAACAACTTACATTGAAATAGCTTATAATCAATACGAAAATATAACACTAAACTTTGAAAATCACACCATAACCATTTAAAAAATACATATTTTAAAGATGTAGAAGAAAATAAAGGCACAATGGCCACAAGTCAGGGGAAATACTGATGATTTGACCTCAAAATAGATATTTTCTATGAGACAAATACATCATAAACTAGGCTAAATTATAAGCGCTGACTTGAAGAAGATACTTACAATGCACCTTACTGAAAATAATTAGCATACATAATATATGAAGAATTTGTATGAAGTGATAAAAAGTTAAATAGGTGAATAAAAGTAATAAAAGTATAGCCAAAGACTAAGAAGAAATAATCCACAAGAGAAGAAACATGAAAACATGCACAGCTTTCAAAGTATAAAATTAAGAATTTAGATATCTCATGCCCATCAATGTGGAAAAAGTTAAAAAATATGAAAATTCCAACTTTTGGGGAGGTTATGGATAAAAAAGACTCTCCTATGCTTATAGTGGGCATACAAATTTATTTATTTATTTATTTGTCATAAACAGATAGATCATGTATACATTGAATCCTTTATGGGATATAATGTGCTGATTTTATATACAATTAGAAATGTTTACATCAAACTAGTTAATATAGCCTTCAATTACTTAATTATTGTGTTAAGACATTTATACTCTATACATAATAGATTTGACATGTGCTTTTGCAATATGAACTATAGGAATGGTTCCACCATTTACCTTCATTCCATCGAATCCCCTCCCATCCTCTTCCTCTTCCCTCCTTCATCTTTAGCTATGGTTGTGATTTATCTTTTTTTGTGTGAAAGTGTGAGTGCTTATAAATTGGTCATAATAGTACTGAGTACATTGGATACTTTTTCTGGAGCTGAAACATAGTCTTCTTAGTGAAGTATCTCAAGAATGGAAAAAAAAGTATCCAATGGGCATACAAATTTATAGAATCAGCCAGAAGAGCAGTTAATCAATACGTAATAAAAATGAATATGTGTATTCCCTAAGATCTAGCAATGCTACTCCCTGTTTAATTTCTAAAATGAAAAAAAAACCCACTAACAAAACCTATATTACAACTGTTATGCGATGAATTAATTGTGCCCGAAAGTCTGTGTGCATTCGTCCAAACTTATTACCTCAGAATGCGACTGTCTTTGAGGAAAGGATCTTTAAAGAGGTGATTGAGTGAAAATGCGACCCTTAGCATGGGCCGTAATTGAATCTGACCAGTGTTTTGTTAAGAAAAGAAAATTTGAACACATGGGCAGAACTGTTTCAGAGATGTATAAGCACAGAGAAAAGACCATGTAAGGACATAGCAATGAATGGCCATCTGTAAGTCTATCAGTCTATGCCTCAGGAGACGTCAAATCTGTTGGCACCTTGATCTGGGCTTCTAGCCTTCAAAACAGTGAGAAAATGTATTGCTTTTGTTAAAGAAACCCAGTGTGTGGTATTTTACTATAGCAAACCTAGAAAACTAATAAAGTGTGTATCGCATGTGTACATATACATTTCTATAAGGATTTTTGTAATATGTATTGAAACAATTCATCAAAAGATGAATAGATGAAAGAGTAAATTCTGAGAGGCAGTGATACAAACTGGTTAAGAAGCCAGCATATAGAGTCTGGGAAAAATCCCAACTCTGCCACTTAAGCTGTATAAACGTGATTAAAGTTACTTGTTTTTCTCTATGTCTCAGATTCCAAATCTGTATATTGGCTGTAACATTGCCTTATGCATGGGGGGAAGGTCTGATTATTAAATGAATTAATACACAAAAAGCACTTAGCATAATCTAATATTGTAAACCTAAATGGAAATGATAATATTATTAGTAAACCATTACGTTCATATGAATAAAATAAGTTAATGTAGGAATACCACGATGAGTATATTTAAAATTAATCTCTTTTTAAGACATTTTATTAAGAAATGATCTGCCTCAAACATGGCAAAAACTTTACATTTGTGTGATAGACATGTAGGTATTTATAATACACTCCATTTACTTTTCTGCAGGTTTAAAATAAATTATAACTAATTAAAAAAGTAAAATCAAACTCAAGAAAATCAGCAAAGAAAGCCAAACCCCATTTAAACAGTGGGCAAAAGACATGAACAGAAGTTTTTCAAAATAAGGTAGACTAATGACCAGTAAACATAGGAACAAATGCTGAACATCACCACTAACTACTGAGGCAATGAAAATTAAAACCACAATGAGATATAACTTAACCCCAGTGAGAATGGCTTTTATCAAAAAGTTCCAAAACAATAGATGCTGGTGTGGATGTGGTGAGAAAAGGACACTTATACAGTGTTGGCAGGATTGTAAACTAGTACAACATCCCTGGTAATAGTGTGGAGATTCCTCAAAGGACTTAAAGTAGACCCATCATTTGATCCAGCAATCTCCCTACTGAGTAATTACCCAAAGAAAAGATGAAGTCATTTTTTAAAAAAGAAACCTGCAGTGAAATATTGATTGTAGCACAATTCACAATTGCAAAGATGTAGAATCAACCCATATGCCCATCAATTCATGACTGGATTGACAAAATGTGATATATATATATAAATATTACATATATTATGCATATATTATGAAATGCTACTCAGCCATGAAAAAGGATGAATTAAGACCTTTTGCAACAATGTGGGTAGAACCAGAGACCATTATCCTAATTGAAGTACAAAGAATGAAAAAACAACATAACATGGGGTGGCGCCTATGGCTCAACGAGTAGGGTGCTGGCCTAATATACCAGGGGTGGTGGGTTCAAGCCCCACCACAGCCAAAACTGCAAAAAAAAAAAAAAAAAAAAAAAAAAAAAAAAAGAAAGAAATGTACTTGCTATTAAACTGGAAATAACTGATGAAGCCCACATGTGCACACAGGGGTGAAAAATTCAGTGGAAATCAAGCAGGGAAGAGGAGCGGTATAGACAGAAAACAAATGCCCACTATTCAGTGTGGTGGTCAGCTCAGCTCTGCACAGCAGGACCAAGATTGATGGAAGCTATTTGAGGCACCGGAGCCACCTGAAGCAGGCTTAGACATAGGACCAAGACATTATCTTTTGGGCCAGAAATTGACACTAGATTCAAAGTTATAAACCTTTAGATTTACTTTCTACAAGAAAAATGGAAAAAGAAAAGGGGAAAATAATTTTAGATTCATCAAGGGCCCTAAAGTGAACTTTATTCAATTCTAAATGGGAAAAAAAAATCATAATATTTATACTTCTTGAAAAAGTTCACGAAGGTTGTGAAAACATCAAAGTACATCTGTGTGTGTGGTGGAAGGAACAGAAGAGGGAAATAAATTCTTCTGGAAAGTGTTTGTGACATGTGATGAAAGGAAGTATATTGCAGTTCAGCCAAGTAGTTGGCTATCTTTGTCATGTCACATTGACTTTCTAATTAATTGGAACTTTTTTTAACCTCAGCACCTTTTACATTGCTCATTTTAAAAATAGTCTGTATTACATACATATTTTAATTATCATTATAACAATATTATTCTTATTTCTTTGATGTATGGTCTCAGTTTTGCAATCATTCTTAAGATTGTATAGTTTGTCACCATTATAAAATATTTAATGTTGTATTTCCTTTACTTATATAACCCCTAGAAGCTGATAGCTTAACTAGTGCCTGCTGATAGAACATTATGTACATAAAACTAGTGAATTTAGGAAGGAGCATGTACATCCCATTTCAGCAATTTGGGGAAAATAAGGAGAAATAATGGTGAAAAAACATTAATCATTTTATGGGCACACTGAAGTAACTATTTGGATCAAGATTTTTAAGGTTAGCAAGGCCTCAGGGCTAAGTGAATTTCATTCTTCAAAGAAATAGTCCTGTTAATTATAAAATCACTTTTAAGATTCTGAATATCAGAAAAGGGGTGGAATGCAGAAAACTTCCACTTTAGTGCTGCTACTTAGAGATGTCATTTCTTAAAGCATAACTCCAGAATATGTTTAAAGGCACGAAACAGCATCAATGATAGGTGTTGGATAATTTATACAATTTTCCAGAAGTAGAGGGCAGCCAAATCTAATTAATTATTCCCTTTGCTCTAGTTTCAGTTCTTGGCAGACGTGGAGACCCTCTTTATTATGAGAACTGTAGAAACAGAGTTCTTGGTTTTAGAAAACTGATAATGCCCTCTTGAGTGCCTCAGCTTATAGAAAAGTAGAAATAATTTTCCCTAACATTCTTCTCTTAACAAAATGCAGGAAAATTTTTGCCACTGAAAATATATTTTGATTCTCATAAATATGAAATTTATATTGAATTCTTGAGAAAAATATTGAGTCAATGGCACTTGGGATTCTTGCACTCTTCCTTCCTTCTGGAAGGTCCTTTCTTAACATGTTCAAAGTCTTCAATTTCTACACGACCTTAATAAATCATCTCTTTGAGAAAGTTATCTCTTCTCCCTTTCTATTTCCTCTTCTCTGGAATCCTTGTTCTCCATCCTATTACATAAAAAAAAAAAATAAAAAAAGAAAGAGAAGAAGCAGAAGAGGAGCAAACCCCACCACCACCAGTACCCTAACAATAGCAAATAGTTCTGATTTGGGGAGCATTTATTATGTAGGACAGTGTATGCTTCACACCCAAAAATCTATTTTAATTTTTGAAATAAATTTCTTGTGCAGGTAGTACCACCATCATTATTTTTTTTGTTTACAAAAGAGCATTTGATCTCATCCTAGATGTTAATTACCTAAGGTCCTTTATCGAATAATGTGTAGAATCTAAATCCAAACTCCAGATCTATTTAAATCTACTTAAGTGCAGGGCCTACGTCTGATTACCCTCTGCTTTCTCAGAAATGCCTTGTAAAAAAATAGATTTTTTTTCTAACAGTATACATGTCAGAGAACAAGAAAAAAATAAAATGTTATTTTCTTTATTAAAAATATCAAGTTATAAAAGTCTGTGACACATAACAACTTTTCTTTGGATACTAGTATTAATAAAAGCCTTTCAGTTTCAAAAATGGTCCACACTTTGTAAAAGACATTAAAAATTCAAAGGTAGCCCAACAATTTAATTTTAGTTACTAATGTAACCATAAATAGAGAATAGATGTATTTAAAAATTGTTAAAATATTTTGCTTTGACATAGAAAAAATATGTTTTATGTGCTAGGCTTGAAAATACGGAAATTGATGTTAAGAGCTATCTAGCTATAGGTATAAATATTAACCTATCAGCAAAGGTTATAATAATATCGTCATTATGTGTGATCATTGTTAAATATTAAGAAAGCATAGTAAAGGCTCTGCGCCTGTGGCTCAAGTGGCTAAGGTGCCAGCCACATATACCTAAGGTGGTGGGCTCTAATCCAGCACGGCCTGCCAAACAACAATGACGGCTGCAACCAAAAAAATAGCTGGGCGTTGTGGCGGGCACCTGTGGTCCCAGCTGCTTGAGAGGCTGAGGCAGGAGACTCGCTTGAGCCCAGGAGTTGGAGGTTGCTGTGAGCTGTGATGCTATAGCACTCTACCCAGGGGGACAGCTTGAGGTTCTGTCTAAAAAACAAAACAAAACAAAACAAAAAAAAGCATAGTAAGGCAGAATTGATGGATGATAGATAGAAAAGTACCATTTTAATTTTGCAAAGCAGAAGTTTTAGGTTGTGCTAAATATAAAAAACAGTTTCTCACTTTATTCTTGTAAATTTTTTGCCCAGTTTTTATCTTTGAAGGTAAAAACGACTCTTCAGCATAGGCTAGAAAAAAAGAACAAAAAATGCTACTGTTGTGGTAGCTGCTGTTAATGGAGATTTCAAAACCAAGCATCTCCTCGGCAGATACACAGCTGAGCAGATTTGTTGATAATACGTCGAGGTAGCCTAAATTGTTAATTTATTGAATAGTATTCTTTAAGATTTATGAAAGACTTACTCATGCTATGTTAAATGTCTTGTCAAAAAATGGATGAATTACACTTAGTGTAAAATAATCCCAATATTCTATTTGATAACCTAAAATTATCAGTTCTGAGATGCGGTAGAGAGATATAGTTTTTGGAATGAATAAATAACAATAAATGTGATATGATTGAAATAAGAAAAATGCCTGGTACACAATAATACCATATAAGACAACAATATCAGCAAAGACAATTTAGATAAGAGCTACTGAAATGGGATAAAATTTAAGGAACATTTTTAAGCGCTGCCACAGAGACTTTTGCTGGATATTTTAAAACAGGGAAACAGATGGGAGAAATAATTGTCTAACATTTATGTTAATGTACCATAAAACCCCAATTATCTAGGCCTCTTGGGGAATCAGGTGCTTGGCTTAAGTTTTTTTTATTTTTATTTTTTATTTTTTCGTTAGCTGAAAGTTACTCTAAAACTCAATGGTGTCTCAGCAATTGTTGAAAATCATTCCCACGTAGCTTAATAGTGCCTAGGAGTTATAATAATGTTTTTCTTTGTGGATATAGTAATGCTTCAAGGCCATTGTTCTGAACATAAATTCTGAATGTGCAAATCTATGATGGTAGATATGGAATAGTGGATAAACCTTAAGGTACCCAGAGAGTATCGTTTAGGAACAGAATACATAATGTGAAACAGCCGGGCATGCTGGCTCACATGCCAGTTATCCTCCACTCTGGGAGGCCAAGGCATGAGGGTTGCTTGAGCTTAGAGGTTTGAGACCAGCCTGAGAAAAAGTGAGACCTGTCACTACTAAACAGAAAAACTAGCCAGTTGCCATGGTGAGTGCCTGTAGTTGCAGCTACAGGAGTTGCAGGATCATTGAATCCAGGACTCTGAAAGCTAGAATGACACCAGCCTATGTAACAGAGTGAAACTCTATCACATATATCATAAAATATATATACTTTTTGTATTGATTTGCCCTTTTTTAATCTATTTTTTCCATTCAAAGAAAAGTCTTTTCTTCTAAAGCCCTGGCCTCCTGATTGTCTTCTGAGAATTGTTTACGGGTTTTTTAGGTGTCTTCTGACTCCCAAACTGTTTTTAGCCGCATCTTTAACCATTAGAGATATAGCAAAAAATTCATAGTTTTAAAATATAATGTTCTCTGGAAAAGCTGGCACATTACTTCTTTATAACATACCTCAAATTCATCTGAATACACGGCTTTCTATCCAAAAGCTACTCTAAGTTATGTAAAAAGATCGATGGTCCTTTTATTTGCAAAAGGTAGTTTAGAACTTGTAAGATTTATAAGAAATCATGCAGTGCCTGAGGATTAATTAAGGAAAGAAAATGCACTCACTAGAAAGATATTCTTCAAAATTTCATTACTAAAATAGCTAATGTTAAATTAACTCACTATTTTGTGATTATCTTTTTACTCAAAATGTTAAAGGAAATTTTATTCAAAATTATTCTTTAAAACACTACGTAACTGTGACTTAAGGGACTCTCTTATTCATAGTGCTCATCATACGTGTTTGAATATCTCATAAATATAGCTGCATTATACATTGATTGCGTTTAGTATAGTGCCTAGTATATAGCAGACATCCTACAAATAGTTACTTTTTTTTGAGACAGAGTCTCACTCTTTCTCCCTGGTAGAGAGCCATGGCTTTATAACTCACAACAACCTCAAACTCTTGGGCTCAGGCAATCCCCTGGCCTCAGCCTCCTGAGTAGCTGAGACTACAGGCACCTGCCACAATGCCTAGATGTTTATTCTGTTTTTACTAGGCACAGGGTTTCGCTTTTACTGAGGCTGGTCTCCAATCTCCTGAGCTCAAGAAATCCACGTGTCATGGCCTCCCAGATTGAGCCACCGCACCCAGTCATAAATAGTCTTTTAAAGAATAAATACATTAAGGATGTGAAATATTTGTGAACAGTTGATAAATAAAAAGGATCCTAAGAAGCAGAAATTGGTGTTACTGTTATTATCCTATGTCAAAATTAATATTTATAAATCAGGAGACGGATATTCAGAGAGGCTATATGTATTCGTAACATTCTAGATTTCTTCCTCATTAAAATTTCCATAATTTACAATTGAAAAATTTTTGTTTGTTATGAGTCTACAGTCCAATATAGTTTCTAATAGGTCAAGACCAGTGTTATTTTATTTACTCCAGATAGCAAAAAATAGCTGAGTACCTGCCATATAGTAATTATTTGACAAATATTGGTTTAATAAACCAATGATTTTAACAGTACTGATACTATTTAGTATATTTTACAAGTTTCAAGAGAAAAGGGTAGAAATGTTTCAGGATTTACTATCTGTTTGTGATTAAAATATTGATTTGCAAATGAAAATTTTATTGAGTCCAATATTATTCAGCAACCACACAACTGTTTTTCTGAGATAGCAGTTTGTCTACAAAATATGACATAAGAGAAATAAGGCAGTTTGCATGACATTGTTAACACAAATGAATTCTGAGTTAAACGAGAAGAGATATTGTATATTTCAGCATTAATTTTACTATAAAAAGATTGCTTCTTTATATTTACAGATATGCATATATACATTTTCATGTTCATATGTGTATATATAAATACAAATGTATATACACACACACACCTGTATATCCTGTAACATCATCTTGTTATAGCATATGTTGCATAATTGGTCCCAGAAGCAAAGATGCCACATATAGGAAATATGCCACAAACTCTGATTATCAATTTTGTTTTATATACTAAACCTGGCTTTCAGGAACAAAACTGTATAACCTATTGCTCCTGTTCTCAAGTAGATAAGATTCTGCTAAGAAAGCCAGATGCATTAAGAAACATTGATGAAGCTTAGTATGTTATAATGTTGTGTTTATAAAGTGTTAAGGGAATAATTCTTTCTTTCTGAGAAAGGTCAGATGAAGAGAGATTGCAAGATAAAGTGAGAGATAGGAGGTAGCATGGGTAAAGTTTTAAAGAGGCAATAAGCTAAGATGTTTGAACTTCATCCAAAGACTAATGGGATATTACTAAGTGTGTGAAGCCTGGAGTCTGACATGATCAGCATCTACAATCAAACATTGTAAACTGTTTGGATATAATCACTATGATGGTGTGATCGATAGTTTGTGGGAAGAGGGAAAAAAATGGATGGAAGAGGGAAATATCAAAGTTATTTAGAAACCCCAAGAGGGAAGTGATGATGAGAAAATGGCAGTTAAATAAGAAAAGAAAAATAAATGATGTGAAAGATTTAGTAGTTTCTGAAGATACTCTTAATGTTTTCATGAGTGTCAGCCTCATATTTTATTCCAGATTTCATGTTTTATTATCTTTGTGTTTGATTCAATAAACATCACTAGTTGTTAATTAATACAAAAGTTTGTATACTTGTCTCTGGTAAAATGAGCCAATAAGATACACCTTGCCCTCAAGAAGCTCACAATCCACTGGAGATATAGACCTTCTAATCATGTAAATAGCATTTAGTTTTGTCTTTATCATTATGGTTTAACTATAAAGGATAGGAGAGGCAGTATGCCAAGTGGTCAATTCAACTTGAGGAAATCAGAGAATACTTTACAACAAAAGTAGATGCTCAAAAAGCAAGAGGCTTTCAGGAACAGAAGTTGAAAATGGCATTCCATCCCATTTGATCCTGCAAACCCATTACTGGGCATCTATCCAGAAGGGGGAAAAAAACCCTTTTATTATAAAGATACTTGCACTAGGCTGTTTATTGCAACTCAATTTATAATCGCTAAAATGTGGAAACAGCCTAAATGCCCTTCAACCCAGGAATGGATTGGCAAGCTGTGGCATATATATACCATGGAATACTATTCAACTATTAAAAAAATGAAGATTTTGCAGCATTTGTACTAACCTGGATGGAGGTGGAACACATTATCCTTAGTGAAGCATCACAGGAATGGAGACGTATGAATCCTATGAATTCAACTTTGATATGAGGACAATTAATGACATGGTGGGGCATGGGGGAAGGGGAGAGCAGACAGAGAAGGAGGGAGGGGGTTCGGGTAAGAACAAGGAAAAAAAAAGAAAAGAGTGACTAATTCTCACATTAATTGGATTTGATTTTGACTGAAGTATGTTACTTAAACATTAATTTTTACTTGTTAATATGTTATTTAGGATACAGGATACTGCATCCTCATTTAAAAGTGAATTATGTTTTTAATGCCCCTTTATAATAATATATATTATTTTTCCAATTTTAATATCAGGTGTATCCAGATTAAGCAGAATGATTTTGAAGTATTTCTTCTTTTTCTATTGTCTATAAGATTTGGCATGATCTGTTTTTTTTTAATTATCTTTTATTTTTATTTATAAATAATAAAATAATAATAAAAATAATTAATAAAAAATAAAATAATAATAAAAATAATTAATAAAAATATTTTTTTGAGAATTTGGAAAAAAATAGTCAGAAGTTAACTGATGACTCCATACTAAACCTCAGAGTCAAAGCATTCTATAATAGACATACTCTTATTTGACAATGTGAACGTTTCTTTCTTTGCATTACTATTATTATTATTGCTTAATATTTCAATGCAGCCATCGTCTGATTTCTTTTTTTTTTTTTTTTGAGACGGAGCCTCAAGCTGTCCCCCTGGGTAGAGTGCCATGGCATCACGCTCACAGCAACCTCCAACTCCTGGGCTCAAGTGAGTCTCCTGCCTCAGCCTCCCAAGGAGCTGGGACAACAGGCGCCCGCCACAACGCCTGGCCATTTTTTGGTTGCAGCCATCATTGTTGTTTGGCGGGCCCGGGCTGGGGATTCGAACCCGCCACCTTAGGTGTATGTGGCTGGCGCCCTAGCCGCTTGAGCCACAGGCGCCGAGCCCATCGTCTGATTTCTTTTCTGAATATATTTATCTTCATCCATTCTTTATGAGGTTTTTGTTTCTAGTCCTGATCTTAAACTTTGTTATTGTTGTTAAACTGTAAGCCTTCTTAATTCTGTGAAGGCAAAAAGTGGAAACCTAATAATCACATGTATATGTAAAAATAAAAATTAAAAAAAAAGAAAATGGCATTCCATATAGTGATTATTAGGAAGGAATGAAATAGGTGAAGATTCTTGGACATATTTAAATAGCCTATTATGTAGGGTGGCAGCCCCATATACTGAGGGTGGAGGGTTCAAACCTGGACCCGGCCAAACTGCAACAAAAAATAGCCATGTGTTGTGGTGGGTGCCTGTGGTCCCAGCTACTGGGAAGGCTGAGGCAAGAGAATCGCTTAAGCCCAAGAGCTGAATGTTGCTCTGAGCTGTGACACCACAGCACTCTACCGAGGGTGACAAAGTGAGACTCTGTCTTAAAAATAAATAAATAGTCTATTATGTAATCTCAGGTATCTGAGTATGTTTTGTTAAATTAATTATGGCAGCTTAATGTCTTCTACTCAGAAGACAGAATAGATCGGCTCTGTTTCTTTTTTTTTTTTTTTTCTTTTAAATCTTTCAGGGAACAGTGTAGTTATCAGACTGGAGTGGTACAGATTTGGAAACCAGGAAACCATTCAAGCAGCTGTTTTTTGTAGTTCAGGAAACAGGTCATGAAACTCAAGCTGGGGCAGTGAGAATATAAAGGAGATGATGAATTGGTAAGATAGAAAGTAAAAGCTAGTGGACTTAATATTTTAAATGAGAGAGAAGGAAAGTTTTAAATAGTTTCCAAATACAGGTGGCACCTGTGGCTCAGTGAGTAGGGTGCTGGCCCTGTATACAGAGGGTGGCGGGTTCAAACGTGGCCTCTGCCAAACTGCAAACAAACAAACAAACAAAAATAGCTGGGCATTGTGGAGGGTGCCTATAGTCCCAGCTACTCTGGAGGCACAGGCAAGAGAATTGCCTAAGCCCAGGAGTTGGAGGTTGCTGTGAGCTGTGATGCCACAGCATTCAACTGAGGGCAACAGAGTGAGACTCCGTCTCAAAAAAAAAAAAAAATAAGTTTCCAAATACCATGGATTAATTTTTATTATATGACTAATTTATTTTAACTTTATTGTTAATTAACAGGTAGTGTTTTGATATATGTTTACATTATGGGATGATTAAATCAAACTAACAAATTTATCACCTCACATATATATTTTTGTGTTGACAAGATTTATGATTTACTACTTTTGCAATTTCATCCACTATGTTGCAATGGGCAGAATTTCCTTCTTTTATACCGTGAATAGTATTCCATTGTGTATATATATATAGCACATTATTTTATCCATTCATGAGTTGATGGACTCCGAGGATGGTTCCATACCTTACCTATAGTGAATAATGCTGCAATGAATGTGGACATACAGATCACTTTGAAATACTGATTTCAATTTATTTTAATACATGCCCAGAAATGAGAGTGCTGGATCACTTGATAATTCTTTTAGTTTTATGAGAAAGCTCCTCGCTGTTTTCCATAATGGGTGTATATTAATTTGCATGTCTACCCACAATGCACAAGAGTTTTCTTTTCTTCCCATCCTCGCTGACTCTCATTATTTTTAGTCTATTTTGGTAACAACAAGTTTAGCATAAGTGAGGTAATATTTAATCGTGTTTTTAAATTGCAGTTCACTGATGATTACTGATAATGAGCTCCTTTGTATCTTTTCAGAAATGTCTTTTTATGTCCTTTGTCCATTTTTAATTGCACTGTTTGTTTTCTTACTACAGAGTTTGAGCTTCTTATATGTTACATTGCATAGTAGCCTTTTATCAGATGCATGGTTTGCAAATATTTTTTCTCAATCCTTGAGTTGTTTGTTCTCCCTAATAAGTATTTACTTTTCTGTGCAGAAGCTATATAGTTTGTTGAACTCTTATTTGTTTATTTTTGCTTTTGGTGCTGTGCCTTTATGGTGATGTCCAACAAATTTTTGCCCAGACAAATATCATGAAGTTTATCTCCTGTATTCTTCTAGTAGTTTTACAGTTTTGAGTCTTGTGCTTAAGTCTTTAATTCATTTTGAGTCGATTTCTGTATATGGTATGCAAATATTCACTTCATTTATTGGAGAAGCTGTTCTTTCTTCATTGTTTGTTCTTGAAAACTTTATGGGAAATCAATGGACCGTAAATATGTGGGATTATTGCTGGGATTTCTATTCTATTCTGTTAGTCAAATTTTCTGTTTTTATGACAGTAGCATGCTGTTTTGATTACTACAGCTGTAGCTTTAAAATAAGTTCTGAAGTCAGGTAGTGCTGAAGCCTTTAGCTTTGTTCTTCTTGCTCCAGATTGTTTTAACTACTTGGGACTTTTTTTTTATATAGTTCCATTGAATGTTAAGATATTTTTTTCTATGAAAAATGACATTTGAAATGTGATAATGATTGTACTGAATTTGTATATTGCTTTAAGTAGTACGGGCATTTTAACAATATTAACTCTTCCAATTCAATGCATGTGAGATGTGAGATCACAATTTGGGTGATCTACATTTTTACATCAATATCTTAAATTTTTAGTATAAAAATTTTTCACCTCTTTGGTTAAATTTATTTATTTTGATGTATTGTGAGTATGATTGCCTTCTTAAATTTTTGTCAGATAGTTCATTTGTTAGTGTTCAGAAATGTTACTGATTTCTGCATAAGAACTAAATCAGTTCTAACAGTTTTTTTAGAAAGTCTTGAGGATTTTCTATTTATAGAATCATATCATCAGCAAATAGAAACCCTTTCACTTCTTTTTATTAATATTTAAATGCATTTTATTTCTGTCTAAGTGCTTTAGTGAGAACTTCCAATATCATGTTGAATATAATTGGTGAAAGTGGCCATTTTTCTCATCTTCCTGATCTTAGGGGACAGACTATAAATTTTGTGGATGGTATGATGTTAACAGTGGGCTTTTTAATATATGTCCTATATAATATTGATATATTTTCCTCCTATGTCTAATTTACGGAGAGCTTTTATCATGAAAATATATTTAATTTTGTCAGATGATTTTTCTGTATCTATTGAGAAGATCTTTTTTTTTAATTTTTTATGCCATTAACATGGTGTAGCACACTTATTTTTTTTTTTTTGAGACAGCGCCTCAAGCTATCCCCCTGTGTAGAGTGCCGTTGCATCACAGCTCACAGCATCCTCCAACTCCTGGGCTCAAGCAAGTCTCAGACCTCAGCCTCCCAAGTAGCTGAGACCACAGGCACCCGCCACAACACCCAGCTATTTTTTTTTTTTTTGGTTGTAGCCGTCATTGTTGCCTTGGTGGGCCCGGGCTGGATTCAAACCTGCCACCTTACGTGCACGTGGCTGGTGCCCCAGCCACCAGAGCCACAGGTGCCGAGCCAGCACACTTATTATTTGAAAACAAGTAACACCATGAATAATTTGTTGTAGCTGATAGGCACATAATAAAATAATAAAATACTTTGCACATATGTATATACTAGAATTGGCTTCTTTATTATACTTCAAACAGTTAGATGAGATGCTTAAAATAATGGGAATAATGAGGCCATTTGTAGGAAATCTTACAAACATTAAACAGAAAATGTAGTTGGTGTACTTGTATTAAAACTGTCTAACAACAGTTGGCACTTAAAGTGCTACCTACATAGCAAAATAGTGTATTTTAGAAGAAAGATTCAGAGATCAGTAGTAGGTGTCTCAACATTGAGAGCAACAACTTTGATGTCACACATTCTTCAGTTTGATGACTAGCTGGTGATTTTTCAAGTCACTTAGCTTCTCAGAGCTTGATCTTCTACATTTGCAAATTAGGAATCATGATAGCAATATTTTCTCCCTACGATTCTTTTATCAATTTAGTAATATTGTCCGTGTGAAGTTCTGTTAATATGGTGGCTCATGCAATATAAGAAACAACAAATGATAACATTTATTTAAGTGGTACTGTGAAAAAATTAATATACAGAACTAAAGAAAGGAAATTGTGGTAAAGAGAAAAAGAGAAGGAAGATGCAAGAAAGAGAGAAAGAATAAATGAATGGAAGAAAGACATGGAGAGAGAGAAGCACAGTAAGCATATTACTACAAGGTGAATATAGAGAACTTGAATTATGCTTTCTGTAACGAGCATAAACATTATAAATTTACCCATACAAATGGAATATATTGTGGTGGTGCTTGTCCTTCTGCTGCTGCATGGATGGATCCAAGGAAAATGGGAAAGAGTACTCTTCTGAAGGAAGGGCAATGACGAGTCCACATGAATGCCCCCTCAGTGGGGTGCTACTATCTTGGCAAGTCTCCTGTTGCTGGGCTGAAGGGAACATGAGTCTTCATTCTGACTAAGCAGGAGGTGGGAAGGCATGATGAAACTCCGAGGTAAGGAGAGATAGAAGCCAATCCTGCGAGGTCAGGGTGCACTTTTTGTAGTTGAATATAACTTATTTGTTTTAATCTTTCTGTAGTATGAATATAAGGTAAATATTATTAGTTTCCTTTTTACAACTACCTATGAGTGGGGGCAGAAAGGGAGGGAGAGAGAGAGAAAAGAGAGAGAGAGAGAGATCATAATATCCCTGGATTTCTGTCCAGATTTCTCAGTATTCAGTAAGCTAGCCTCCCAATTTTCTTTAACTTCTAACTGAGATCTTCTCCTGGGGATCTTTCATATTCTCCATTGATACTATTTAATCCTGTCTTTTCAGAAATTTTCAAAGAACTATTCAGCTGGATTTCATTACATGAGTAATGCACACTGATTAAATTCTCCAGAAAGTATTTTTCCCCTGCTGATTTAGACTGCGCCTGTGTCTATAATCATGATGTGCTTGCCTTTTTTTTTTTCTTGGTTTCTTTAACCAATTCAGTACAGTCATAATGCTGACAATTGTGCCATGTGGGTAGGGTAGTAGAATACAGATTACATTGATATCTAGGGGCAACCAGGATACCTGGACTGAAATGAAAAGATACTAGAATTCCTAATAAATCTGTGACAATTCTCTCTTTTTATTTTACTTTCCCATTTCAAACTTTACTGAGTTAATTTGTCAAGGACTCATTCAGAGACTATCAGAGATATTGCCAGAGTATGATTTCTACCGTTTAACAAGGATTCCAAAAAATACTGAACCTGTGCTATGTTTATGACTTTTTGTTCAATACTGGAGTTAGAGGAAAGCGAGAAGATGACAAGTTATGGCAAGAAGATATAGCTATTGACAAGGCTAAGAAAATTATGGAGTGGATAAATATAAGCTTATACCTTCATAAGTCAAGGACAATCTCTAAAACGTTACAACAGAATCTACAGTTTTTAAGCTAGGAAAATAACATTTCATATTTCTTCTAGTGGAATGTAGGAAAGAAGGAAGGAAATTGAAATAGGGAAAATTAATTGAGCAAAAACATCATTAAATGTGGAGGTAAATTACCATTAATACTGATTGCCTAAAACAATAACTACAATGTTGAATTTGTATAATTAAAATATAGAATTAAACATCAATAAAACAATGAATGAAAAACTCAGTAAACAAAACAAAAAGAGAGGAAAGGTAGCTTGTGATTAAAGTACTCTATAGACCTTTTATTTTTTCATAGCCAAGTGGTAAGAAGGACCAATTTTAGAGAATTTAATTATGAGTATTAATCTTTAAAAAGCAATTGTTGAAACATATAAGTAGACTATGTAACTTCTAAAACCTCCAATAATAGAGAAAAATGAAATTTAAGAAATTCTTAAGATAGGAAAAGGGATGAGAAATAATAAAAAACATTAAAAACAAACAAAAAAAAAAACACAGGCTAAGATGATGGAAGTGTTCCTAATAAGCCAGAAATCAAAATAAATCTAACAAACAAATTTCCTAGATAAAGAGCAAAAATCTTCAGGCTGCATCTAAGAATTCAGGGAGAAAAAGGCAAGATGTCATACTAGAAAGAGCCTGCATGCTTCAACTCTCAAAGTTAGGATTGAAAGGTGCAAGTGGATGCTCGCCTATAACGCGGCCTTTGTAGAGAAGAGATGGGGAATGCTCAGAGAAGGAGAAGATGATGGGGTTGTCCACTTGACAAGATTGGGAGAAAACTGGGGAAGGCATCCACATGTGGGGAAGGAAAGGAAGAAAGACAAATCCTGGGACTCTATGCTTGCACCTGGACACTGTGGCCGGAGCTGTGAGGGCATCCTTAACACCAGTTCAGACCTTTGGGCTGTCCTTGAGCTGCTCAGAATCTGTGCAGTGACATTACACAAGGCAGGGAGCACAGTGGAACTCAATGACCTCGGCTCCTGTGTTTCTGTAACTGACATCACCATGAGCTCTCAGGTTTAGAACACCTGGTTTGCACAGGACTAGGCCTCCTGACATCCACATCTGTATCCCTCCAGCCAGGCTCGGGTGCAGAAGGGAAAACAGATGCTCTTGAGCTCTGCTGACTGCGAGTCAGTTACCCTTCTCTTTCATGGGGGAGTCAGATGGAACAGGCACCAGAGACACCAACTAAGAGATCCATAATGACTGCCTCAGGGTTTTGGCAAGAGAGAGAACACTGGCCACCTTATTAAAGCTAGCCTTATTACCCTGCACCACAGGCTCCTGTGTTGTTGCTACAAAATTCCACCACTCTGCTCCCAGGTGCCCATTCACCGCCCAGTCAATGCTCCATGTGGTACTTGCTAGGTACAAGCCACCATTATACCTAGAACCAGGTGAGGTGAATGCTCACAGCCCTGACAGCCATGTCAAATTCCTAGATAGGCTTTCTCAACTGCCCCTGCCACCACTGAAGGGAGACCTACAAGAGCAGTATCCCAAATGCTATCCTTCTTGGAAGGGACTCAGATGGTACCCCAATCAGGCTTTCAACAGTAATCTGAAGGCACAATAAACCCCTTTTCACATAGATCATCCAGCACTAATTTAGACTCTGACATCAGAGAATAATGGAGCGACGTGGAACAGATGCTTTATAGGCTCTCTGTGTAGCTGCTCCTCTTCTCCCGTTTCAATCTTCTAGAATCAGTCACAAAATCTCCGTCTTGGGACATCTCTTTTTCATTATGTAGGAGAGTGCCCCATAAAGGTGAACAGCTGCACTACAAACATGCACAAGCCTGTCTTTCTTGAGCTGAAAGAAAATATTTTAGATGAGAAGAAACTAGCAAAAGAACTCTGGCCAAAAACAAACAAACAAACAAAAAAAAGGCCTCTAATAATTTATGATATCGATAAAGGAAAATGAAAAGTTGCCACAGCATTAGACAGCATAAGAAAAGATATATCAGAACTCAAAAAAGTGAAAGAGCCATTTAGGAAACTTGAAATGGAAGCAGAAAGCTTCAGTGTCAGGGCACACCCAGGGAAAGAAAGAATCTCAGAGTTAAAGAGAAGGTTTTCAAATTAACCCATTCAGTCAAAGATATAGAAAAAAGAATAAAGGATAATGACAATTCACTCATAGAAATATGGGACTTTGTGGAACAGACCAATATTTGAATATAGGTATCCTGAGGGAGAAAAAGAAAAAAAGCAAATAGTGTGGAAAGCCTATTCAAGGGAATTAGTGAGGAAAACTTCCCTGGAATGACCAGAGATTCAAGTGTCCATATAAAGATAGTCATTGAACATCAGGAAGATTCATAGCAAATAGGACATCTTCAGGACACAGAGCCATCAACCTCAGTAAAGTAGAAATGAAGGAGAAAACGCTACAAACTTCCACACAAAAGCAACAAGTAACTCACAAAGGAAACCCTATCCGGCTGACAGCAGAGTTCTCAGTGAAGGCCTTTCCAGACAGAAGGAATTGAGATTCAAGTTTTAGTCTTTTAAACAGAACTATTGCCACCCAAGAAGTTTGCATCATGCAAAACTAAGTTTAATACCCAAAGGAGAAACAAAGGCTTTTCCATACCAGAAAACACTAAGGGATATTATTAATGCGAAACCTGCTATACAGGAAATGCTACAAAGAGCATTAGATGTGAAATAGCACAATAGATACCCAGCAGTGTGAAAACACCTGAAAGTTAAAGCTCACAGCTCTTATAAAACAATGGTACAAGAGGAGAAAAATCAATATACCATCTAACATGATGAACAGAATAGTATTCTACATAGCAATACTAATACGGAATGGGAAAAGTCTGAATGCCTCACTAGAAAGGCACACACTGGAAGAATGGACGAAAGAGCAAAAGCCAAGTATATTCTGCCCTAAAGATACACATTTAATTTGCAGGACTCACACAGATTCAAGGTAAAGGAATGGAAAACACACTGCATGCAAATGGAAACCTAAAGTGAACACCGTGCAGACATTTTTATATCAAATAAAATAGCCTGTAAATCAACAATAGCAAAAAAAGACAAAGATTGGCATATAATGGCAATGAGAGCAATTCAACAAAGCATATAATAATTGTAAATATATACACCCAACACAGGAGCTTCCAGGTTCATAAAGCAAATTCTATTAGATCTAAGCAAAAATATTAACAGTAACATCATAACCACTGGGGATTATAAAACCTCCCTGAAAGAAACAGACAGTTCACTGAAGCAGAAAATCAATAAATGCTGGACTTAAGCAGAATTTTAGATGAATGTACCTGATACTTATAGAACATTCTACCCCCAAACTAAAGAATATACATTCTTTTCATCAGTACATAGAACATTTTCCAAGATAGATTATACCTTAGGCCACAAAACAAATCTCAGCAAACACAAAACAACAACAAGAACAACAAAATGAAAGTGTGTCATATATCTTTTCAGACCACTGTGGAATAAAACTAGCCACTAATTCCAAGAGAAACATTCAAATGTGAAGAAACTTATGGAAATTAAACAACTAATGTTGAGGGATCTTTGGGTTAGTGCTGAAAATGAAGATGGAAATCAAAAGATTCCTCTAACCAAATGATAAAGGAGACAAAATTTCAGAAATCTGTGGGACACAGCAAAAGAAGTCCTAAGGGAAAAATTCATAACCTTAAATGCGTACCTAAAAAGAGATCACAAAATAACAACCTAATGTTACATCTCAAGGAACTAGAAAAAGAAGAGAAAATGAAACCCTAAGCTGGAAGAAGAAAGAAGAAAACTGAGATCAGAACAAAAAGGAATGGAAACAAACAAACAAAAATACACTATGGAGTATCAACAAAATAAAAAGGGTTTTCTTTGAAAATAAACAAAATCAATATACACTAGCCAGATTAACCAGACATATTAGAGAAAGGACTCAAATAAACTCAATCAGAAATGAAAAAGGAGATATTAAGAATGATACCACCGAAACACAAAATATCATCCATGAATACTATGAAAACCTATACACACACAAGCCAGAAAACCCAGAGAAAATGGATAAATTCCTTGAAAGGCACAATCTTCCAACCCTGAAACAAAGACTCAGTACCAGTAACAATAGCTACTAAGAAAATAAAACACCTAGGAACGTAGTTAACCAAGAAGGTGAAAGATCTCTATAGGAAGCACTACAAAAGTGGTGAAAGAAATCACAGAAGAAACAAACAAATGTAAAATCATCTCATGCTCATGGATTGGTAGAATAAACAGAATTAAAATATCCTTATTGCCCAAAGTGATTTCTCAATTCAACACAAACCCCATGTCCATGTCAGATCTATTAATAGAACAAGTGATGTTAAGCTTCGTTTGAAACCAAAAAAGAGCACAGATTGCCACAGCTATCTTAAGCAAAAAGAGTAAGTCTGAAGGCATCACATTACCTGACTTCACATAGTAACTAGAACAGCATGGTGCTGATAGAAATGTAGAGACACAGACCAAAGAAACAGAATAGAGAACCCCCAAGTAAAATCACATATCATATCAAAGGCCAATTGACACTTCACAAAGAGGTCAACAACATACACTGGGGAAAGGAAGCCCTATTCAGTAAATGTTGCTGGAAAAACTGGGTAGCTACATGCAGAAGAATCAAATAAAACCCCTATCTTTTGTTACACACAAAGTTAACTCAAGATTGATGTAAGGCATGGACCCATAAACATTCTAGAAGAAAATGTAGGAAAAAGAAATCTAGACATTTGCCTAGGCAAAGAATTTATGACTATTTATGTACTTATGACTTAATAAAAAAAAAAAAAAAAACGCCAAAGGCAAATACAGAAACTATAGCAATGAATACATGGGGCTTAATCAAACTAAAAGGCTTCTATACCATAACAGAAATATTAATTAAAGACAAATTACAGAATGGGAGAAAATATTCACAAATTATGCATGTGCTAATGGGCTAATATCCACAATCTACAAAGATCTCAAATAAACCCGCAAGAAAAAGATACTCAAAAAAACTCTGCTAAAAGATGAAAGAAAGATCTGAGCATAAATTCTCCAAAAGAAGATAGAAAAATGGCTAATAAGCATATGGAAAAAGTTCAACATCGTTCATCATCAGGAAAATTCAAATTCCATATTTGAGGAGATACTACCTCACCCATATAAGAATCACATTTATTTATTTTATTGTCGGAGAGTCATTGAGGGTACAAAGAACCAGGTTACATTGATTGCATTTGTTAAGTGAAGTCCCTCTTATAAGTCAAAAAAATAATTTGGGTGTGAATGTAGAAAGAAACTAACATTTATGCAATGTTGATGGGACTGTGAATCAGTACACCCTCTGTGGAAAACATTATGGGGCTTCATCAAAGAAATATATGTAGACTGGAAAAAAAAAGAAATATATGTAGACTTAAAAAAAAAGAAATATATGTAGACTTACCATTTGGTCCAGCAATCCTATTGGTGGTTATATATCCAGAAGAAATGAAGTCATTTCACCAAAAAGATACCTGCACTTGAATGTTTATGGCAACACAGGTCACAATTGCAAAGATGTGGAATCAATCTAAGTGCCCATCAATTCACAGGTGGATACAGAAAATGTGGTGTATACATCCCCCCTTTGGAAGACTACTTAGCCATAAAAAGGAGCAATAACAGTGTTTTTTACAGCACCCTGGAAGGAAGTGGAGATCAATATCCAGAGGGAAGTATCACAGAAATGGAAAAACCAACACTACACATATTCACTAATAATTTGCAGCTAAATGATGGGCACTCACAGTCACAGAAAAATATAAAGGACACCAGAATGGGGGTGAGAAGAACGTGAAGGGTAAACGTTATTGGGTACAATAAAGACTCTCCTCGTGACTAGCACAGTAAAATCCCCCACTTTAATATTATACAAGGTATTCTGGTAACAAAGACATTTCTACCCCTTAATATTTGAAATAACAATAATAAATAAATAAATAAAAATTCAACTAGATGTTGTGTATAAAAGTTATGCTTAAATAAATGATTAAGAGTAAAACAATAGGCTCGGCGCCTATAGCTCAACAGGCTAAGGCGCCAGCCACGTACACCTAAGGTGGCGGGTTCGAATCCCCAGCCCGGACCCACCAAACAACAATGACGGCTGCAACCAAAAAATAGCCGGG
>NW_003852512.1:5854764-5856683 GCF_000181295.1 Otolemur garnettii
AAAAAAAAAAAATGAAAAATGCATTGCTCTAAGGTGTGATTAGATATTAGATACTCTTCTGCAGATGTGGCCAAGAAAGTGATAAAGAGAAATGGAGAAAGAGACGGAGAAAGACAGAACTTAAACCCAGTAGACAGACTAAGGGATAGAACAGACATTTAGGAGGGATGGATGGAAACCAGAGAGATTAAGAGTATAGAGGCTTGTATATCCAGCTACTGACTAAAACATTTTTCCTTGATGCCCGACAAACCCCTAAAACTCAGCATACCTGAAAAGAAATGTATAACTTTTCTCTTTTCAAGTCACAAGAATATCAAAGGACAGCAAAAAAAGCCCGTTCCTTCTCCAAATTACTCAGTGAATGATACCATCTTCCCAGTCACCCGAGTCAGGAAGGTGTAATCAACCATGACTTTGCTCTCTCCCGAAGTGTCCATATCCTATCTGTAAGTCCTTACATATTTACCTATAAAATATCTACCTTCCCATGAGATTTAGTGCTCAATGAAAAAAAGAACCATGTACTTTTCTCTGTTAGGTCCCCAGAACCTACAGCAGTGCTTGGTATTCAGGAAGCACTGAATTAATATCTGTTAAACAAATGAATGAAGAGAAAGTATGACTGCATTAATTAAGGAGGGAGTAGTTAGAAAGGGATAGAGAATAACTGGTTTCTACAACAACGAGGCCTAACAGGTCACATCCAAATCAGTCATTACTCTGAACAGAACTGGGTCATCATATAATTAATCTAGTCACTTGAATATCTGGTATGTATTGATTTTACTGGTGTATATTTGATCACAAAACTCCCAAATATTTCTGTGTAAGTCATGTTGTGACACATTTAGTAAAGGTATTTAGAAATTGCTGTATTCAATACTGACCTAATCACATTATGCTTGATTTGAATTCAGGTATGGAACTACTGGTATTGTGCTTTTAGTCACCTTTGTCACACCGAACTGGGAAATTTATGTCATGTTACCTTCCTGTGTATATAGGTCTCACCTCTCCAGATAGTTTATATCTCTGTAACTAGTTCAGTTCATTTATGTGTGAATTCAATTTCTTTCAAAAACTGTCAATGGAGGCAACAAAAATAACAAGAACAATAAGAATAAAACCCATCATAACCACAACAATATTCTTCAAAATAGATATTAAATTTAAAGGGATGTATTAGAATAACTTTATGTGAATTATAAGAGAAATCATATCTATATTAAAAGCAGACACATTGATTTCTAACACCCAACCTAGAAAAATACATTATTTTCCCCTGGCAATTTGATAGCAAATGATGAAAACATTAGTTCAGGGTGCCACTGCCAACTGTGTCCAACCATTTTTATTTTCTGTAGCACATCAGAAAAGAATTATTTTGGGCCATACATTAAAAGCAGGAACACTAATAAAAGCTGATTAGAAAAAAAAAAGTACACGCATACTGTTTGTGATATCTGACATCATAGATATACGAAAAAGTCATCACAAAATCAGCATGCAGCCCATAGGCCACAGGTAGGACACCCTTGCACGAAGTCATCATATGGTTTGGAAAATTGTATATCTCTTTCCTTACTTGTCCATAAGAAAGTTAATTGTACATAAAATATTGACGTTTTTAAGATTGTTTCATTCCTTCTGTGTCTAATGAGTAAATGTTAATAGGTCTCTTACTATTGTTATCACCATTAACATTGACAGTGTCAAACAGTGCTTGGTTTTAGATATATTATTTTATTTCTGGTTTCCCTATTCCATTCCATTGATCTACATGTCTACTTTTATGCCAGTACTTGGAAGATTTAAAAGTAAAAGAATTACTATTCTAAGTTTTGTTCTCTCCTTCTCACTCTTTCTCATGGAGATATATATATATATATTAGATATATATATAATAATATATATAA
>NW_003852512.1:5856785-5874937 GCF_000181295.1 Otolemur garnettii
TTCCATTCCATTGATCTACATGTCTACTTTTATGCCAGTACTTGGAAGATTTAAAAGTAAAAGAATTACTGTTCTAAAAGTTTTGTTCTCTCCTTCTCACTCTTTCTCATGGATATATATATATATATACACACACACACACACATATATATGTATATGTGCATATAAACGCACAGGTGCATGTACGTGTATATATGTGTATACTCAGTACATAAACATACATACAAAGATATTTGAGTTACTAAGGTCTTTAGGCATTTACTACATCTGTATTTTTGGGGGGACAGTCTCACTCAGTTGCCCTGGGGTTGAGTGCCGTAATGTTGATACTGGAATTTCATCTTCTCTCCTGGCTGGCTCGCCAAATCTGATACCGGACTTTCAGGTTCTTGATCTCTGTGATTTGAAGAATAAATCCACGGACCACAGATCAGTGGCAAGACAGAATTTATTTACAGAAAAGAATACAAAAACACTAAAGTTCCTGGTAGAGAGAGAAAACCCTAGTCAGGAGAGTAAAGCTCTCTCTGTTTTTCTCTCTCTGTCTCTCCATTTAGCAGTATATATAGGTGCATGGATTCTTTCTATAGGAGGCCAGGAATGAATGGACACAGCCTCTTCCGCTGGGGCAAGCTGAATGAATGTACTAATGAATTGACACAGTCCCTTCCACTGGGGCAAGGTGAATGAATGTACTAATGAATGGACACAGTCCATTCACAGAACTGAGGCCTAGGAAATTTAGATGAAATTGACCTAGGCATAGGAAATGGGGGTTCCTTATTTAGTTGTAAGTGTAAAGAGAAGGAGACACCAAGGTGCTCCTGTCTCCCCAGCAGTTGTCCTGTCCCTTTGGCTACTGGAGCCTCCAGTGTGGGAGGGAGGCTCCCCCCCTTGCCTACGCTCCAGCCCACTGGTTCCTCGGCTGGCTGCCACAGGACCAACACCATTAAGGCAGAGGCGGTGAGTCCACAGCACAGCTTGGCTGAGCTGGCTGGGGTGCCACCTATCCTGTATCAGTGTCATAGGTGACAGCAACCTCAAACTCTTGAACTGAAGCGATATTCTTGTCTCTGTCTCCTAAGTAGCTGAGACTACAGGCACCCACCACAACGCCCAGCTAGTTTCTCTATTTTTTAGTAGAGGTGGGGTCTTGCCTTATTCAAGCTGGGCTCCAATTCCTGAGTTCAGGTGATCCACTCGCTTCAGCCTCCCTGAGTGCCAGGATTACAGATGTGAGCCACTGTGCCCAATCTAGTTCTATATTTTCAATGATACCATTCATTTATATCTATTTGCTCTTTGTTTGAATATATATGTGTACAGTTTAAGTATATACATGCACATAGTTTAAAAATGTATCTATATTTTGTTTCACTCTCTCTCTCTCCTCCACACAAGTTCTGACTATTAAATTCAAAAGTTTATCCTAGAAAAAGTGCTATGTATCTCACTGCTGAATATCACATACAGTCACCAGATGGCCATGAGGAGTACTTCAAAGGTGATCCTGTGCTCTCCTTCCTTCTTTCCACGGATACTTATCAAAACTTCGTGAATCACTTACTAGTACTCAAGAACTTTAGTCAGTCATTCTGCCTGTATATGTTACTTCTAGTAAGTATCCAATTGTAACAGTAGAATCTAACCATTTTGTTTCGTAGTGATGTTACTATGTATTTATTTGGACACTGAAAGACTCTCAATGCTATTCAATAGATTTGGGAAGTAGAGCTAAGTATACCATGCTGCATTCATGGATTAAGTAGTCTCTATCAACACAGTCTTGATGTGAGGAAGCCAAATGTCTGGAGCCCTCAGGTGAAAGTTCTATGTTCCTTGTTATCTGAAAATAGTGTGTCACTGCCGGAGTTAATTACCTAAAGAGGCTTCACACGGAATCCATGTAGCTGTTTCATGCTTCTCTTTTAAACTAGAACAATATAATTGTGACACATTAAAATAAGTCTTTGTATTTACTCTAATGAGCTTGCTTCTCAGTTTTGCTGGTGACATGAAAAACTAATAGCACGGTCAATATACTGTCTCTATGGTAATTATCACGCTACTTCCTTCCTCCTATATTCTTCTCATGTTACATTTTAATGTGTTTCTTCTGAAGTCAATTTAATTTATCAGGAGAGAAAAGGAATGAAATTGGGCTGATTTTCTCTGAGCCCGCTTACAAGTAAACCGGAAAACTCAATTTTCAAGTTTGGTTTTCAATAAGATACACATGAGAAGAACAATAACTGATTTAAGGGATACCATGTGTTTACGGAGGTTTAACCTGATGTAACGCGAAAGAAAAACATTAAACCATGGAGCATATTTTGCATTTGTAAAATATATGTGTTTTCTGCTTAGATCTCTATTACAAAGAAACTTTAAGGTTATAATCTGTAATATAATATGATAACTCACAAGTAATCACAGAACTATAAAATGTGAAGAGACCAAAGCGGTCCTCCACTGTAGTGTGTTTTAATCTGGGGTGTGCATACCTTTGTGTAGAATTCATGAAGATTTTCGAAAGGGAACTTGGATGTGGCTAGTTCTGAAAGAATCTATTTTCATTTCTCCCTTTTCTATATGTCATCTTTATAAAACTTGTCTGGCTGGAAGCACCTTGAGTGCTCCAGGAAGATTCTACTTTCTCACTTTTCTATTCACGTTTGTACTTCTCCCACTTTACAAATGAAGGGCAGTGCTTTCAATTTGGTATGAAAAGCATCAGCAGCACTAAAGAGGTTCAAATGGGAAACACTCTTAGTAACAGTGCACAATGTGAGTCACACTGCCACTGGGTTACATATTCTTTACAATTTATATGGTTTCTAATGCTTTGTTTTTAGCCACAGTAAAGGAGGATATAAGCCAGATGTGAGTAGGTAAATCTTTAACATATAGGTCAGAAGGCATTTAAATGAGTGAGATATATTACTCAATTAAAACTCCGTTTCCATCTTGTGATTTACACAAGGACGTTTCTAGTCTTATATATAGGAGAGTGTCTATAAGTTGAACATGCAAGAGGACTGTAACTAACTGGTCAATACACAGAGGTGATCAACATAAGGAACTAGACCTACTACATTGATATGTATATGTGGTACATGTCTGGTCTATGAAAATCAGGTCAAAAGGAGGTGATCAGTGTAAGGAAGTGGTCAACTAGGAAGTGGTCAATCTATATATGCAATACACACAAACACTCACAAAGTACTCGACAGATGAATTCAGTTCTGGTACAAAGTAATATTTATACATGTATATGTGAACTCATTAAAATATTCTTATTCAACTCACAAAATACATTTTATATAAATATTGCATATATTTTAATTCAAATGTGTAATATGTTTTTCTTTGTTCTACTGTACACTATTAAATGTGATCATAACTGAATCTTGGATGTTCTTTTTAGTCCGTAGGAAAGTATGCTCACTGGAAATTTTTAAGTGATCACACACACTCACATATATTTTTGTACCAAGGAAATATGATCTGATGTCCAATAAAAGTCTTAAATGTAAAATATATTAAATAATATAAAATCCTGAGGGAATGGATGTATAAGTTATAAGACAATAAAGAAAAATGTTATATTTCTGACAATTTTAATACAGATTGTTTATATCCTTTTGAATACACAATGATGTGCATTCAGTTGTTTTGTTATATAGATTTGAAATGATGAAATATTTGTATTTTTTAAAAAATTCAACAAATGTAATACGTTTTAAAATATTCTTAGTATGATGATTTAAACATATAGAGAGAAACTTTAGCTTTAATTTATATATGTGGGAGGATTTTTAAAGTTATTTAGGTCTACAAAAACAACAGCAAAGAGATTGATGAACACTATTTTGATACAAAGTTCAAATGCTTTTCATAGTGCAAATCTTCCCTCAAATGAAATCTTATGAGGAATCCAAATATATAAAATAGACATGCTTGGAATATCTGTGCACTCCATTTTACCCTACACTGCTCTGACTAGCAGCAGCCGTGGACGTATCCTCTTTGCATCTGCTAAAAAACAATTTTAAAATCACTGATGTAGTACAACCTGTTATTTTTACATTCACAAATGGTGGGTCAGAGCCTGTGAGAATTGAACTATCCCCAAATCCAAGTTAGTTAACTTCAAGGCTTGGATGCTATATATTTTAAATCTGTATCACAGGCCATCATAAGATAATATTTGGTCCCCATGGCTCAACCTAGCACTTCATAAATCATTGAAAAATATGTACTTAATATATTATTTCTTTGCCCTGTGTTCTTTAGAAACACTAATTTCAACCTTTCATTTTGCAAGCTTGCAGCACAGTTTTTCTATGTATGTCTTTTTATTGTTGTTGTTGTTGTTGTTGTTGTTTGTTTTTTCCACTGAGACATGGACTTGCTCTGTTGCCTGGGTTAGATTGCAGGGATGTCAGCTAACTCAAATTCTTGAGCGTAAGCAATCCTCCTTCTTTCGCCTCCTGAAGTGCTAGGAGTGAGCGACTTCACCTGTCCCATTCTCCTCTTTTTCTTAAGAGCTATTAAATCATGCAAAGACCAGAGTAAAACTTCAGTATTGTGGAATACAAAGGAAAAACAAACTTCATTAAGTAAAACATATTGATTTTATAAGAGTTTTAAATAAATGAACTTTTATTAATATTAAATCTCAATTATGAACCTGAGCACAGATAAGCAAGATAAATGTAAACAATGTTCAGGTCCAATTTCAGGGTTACATAACACATGCCCAAATCTTCCTTAATACACAAAAATTAATTACTGCACCCAAAGTAACAGGGTTGATGAATGTGGCTTTAATTTCATGAGACTGATGTTTGCAAAGCCTGATTGTCTAGAAATATATCTGCATAGATTATATACTGCTTAACATAATTCATTTTGGAAAACTGAATTTAAAGATAGGACTTGTGTTTCATCAAAATAAATATACATGACTGCTTTGACAGTTTCAGTTCCTCCTTATTCACCAAGTTATTTTGATATCTTGTTGAAATGATCTTAACTTTGCAGTGAGGATTTTTTTTTTAAAGAAGCTCCTCCCTTCAGAGTGTCATACTTAGCTTAACTTTGCAGAGATTTATGGCATCCCTTATATATCTGATTTATTACACCAATACTAACTTGAAATATTCTGCTCCATCTATAGACTAAAACATGAAGCAATAGGTTATTAGTATCAATATTGCCAGTCAAATTAGGTAATGTTTGCCTATAGAAGGCAAGTAATTGGATGTATACGTAGAAAACATTACCCAGTCTTGATGTGAATATGCCCTGCTTGTTCCTTTGGTGTATATGTGAACTTCCCTCTCTGACCTATTATTCCTTTCCTCCTTTTATACAACTCTCTAGGCCTTAATCCATTTTAATTCTTCCAACCCAACAGACTCCTTACTGCTTCAGGACCTTTGCGTTGGCTTTCCCTCTGCCTAGATGCATGCATGGTCTCTCACTGTTCTCAGTCTTATCTGAAAGTATTTTTGTCAATAAGGTCCATTATTATTATCCTAATTTGTTCTTCATTTGGGCTTATTATCACCAAACATACTATATGCTTTATTTATTTATTTTTATTTTACATTTTGCTTTCCCTGCTTCCTACATATAATTTTCACAAAAGCATGAATATTTGTGATATTTGTGGAAGAAATACATGAATCTTGATCTCACCATGCAATGAAAAAAAGAACAAAGTATTTCATTATTAAAGGCTATCATACCTTTAATAAAGGACATTTTATTTATGGAAAATAATAGTTTATAAAATGTTAATCTAGAAAGAAGATAACAGAAATTATATACCGTGAAAGTTTTAATGATTATATTCGTAAGGAGAACAAGGGAAAAAGAGAATTTGAATGATTACAGACAACCGAATACCATTAGATCCATCTTATTTTACAATGTAAGACTCGAAAGGGAATCTGTCTGCATGATCCGTACCATTACAAACTAAATTTTATCATTTGTGGTGCTTGCTGGCCTTCAGAAATGGAAATAAGTCTAGAGCTAATAGAAATACTCTATCTCTTTTACAAGTGAAACGTGAATGTTACAGACAATAGAGAACTCATGTTTTTAAATGTATTGTGTATTATCAGCCTAGTAACAGCATTTAAATTCAATTCACAAAACCACTTTAGATTAAGGCAGCATTAAAAAGGAACCTGTCAATGCCGATGCTGAGAAGCAACCAAAATTAAATTTTACTGTGCACTCTAAATTTTAAGGTGGCTGCATGCAATTTAATAAACTAACTATATTATCTGTTATGGTACCTCCTTATATGGTGTTAATTACTTCCCAATATGATAATATTCTCCAATACGATGCTCTCTTATCCATTTTTCATTTCTCATTATGGATAAATTTTGGGACACTAAAGTACATATAACAGAGAAATGGAAAACTACCTTTACCCTTGAGATTGTGCTCACGTATTCTGTTCCTACAGTGCACTCTGAAAAGCACATTGAAGTATATGTAACTTCCTTTGAAAATGTTGCTCTGCCTTAAAAATCCTAAAATAAAATTTAAAAGAACCTTTACAAATATGAATAAGGTCATTACTAGCAGATAAAGAAAACTGAGAATCAAGTCAGAAAATTGCAAAATTCAGGTAAAGTCATGTCTTTCAGTGAATAAAAGCACCTCCTTTCAGAAACAGATTTTATTTCCTAGTGGCAGAAAGGCTACTGTTCTAATAAAGCTAACATGGCCAGCAGATCTTCAGATAAAAACTCTTACCTCAGGGAAAGAGCTGTCAAATGAAAGAACCAATCAAACAGTACCTGTTTGAAAAGATTAATTACAAACTGAGCATAAATGAACTTACATCCAAATAGTTTTGCTTGGGCTGCCTGTGAGTGGTGAAAAAATTGAATGAAGCCAAGCACTGGATTCAAGTCAACAATCATCCAATGACTGTTGGATGTACTTACTGTTATGCTCACGTATACTTTTGGCCTGCCACATTCTCCCATGTCCTTCCTATGTGTTTTTTTTAAGTATTATACTAATTCACCATTTCTCAGAAGTGAATTCCAGTTCTCCCTCCACTCTCTCCTCTTAGTGTCTTTCCTTTTATAGTTATTCTTGTGAAATCCAAATGTGACCTCACATATACCATGTGATGGCACTTTGCTTACAAATATAAGATCCCAAGCCTAGAAATTTTCATTTGGTTTGCTTTCAACTATATATCTCTTACCTAGGCATGTCCTTTCACTAGTAGGCATTGAAGAACTATTTAGAACTATTTATTGAATTAATAAGTCAATTATTGCCATGGTAACAAATTGTCCTTGACATGAAAGGACAATGCCCTTCCCAATATAGGCTGAAAACGCCTTTTCTGATTCTTTTCTCATAATTTCTTCTAGATATGGTCTATGCTCAACATACTCTCACTGTAGCAAAAATTCACCATGTTTTCATAGGCTGCTCACATTTCTTTGCCACATAGGCCTTTCTAAAGTGGCTGGCAAGGAGAATGTCTACAGAGAGTTGGATGGCAAGATATAGTCTGCTATTGAAAACAGAATTTATTGTTCAGTAAGTCCTTGGTCTCTGTGATTGGAAGAATGAATCCATGGACCCGCAGATCAGTGGTAAGACAGGATTTATTTCACAGAAAAGAATACAGAGAAAGCACTAGAGCTCCTAGCAGAGAGAATAACCTAAGTGGGAAGAAAGTGCTCTCTCTCACATGCTTTCTCTGTCTCTCTCTCCCTCACTAGGTTCTTTGTCCAGGGGGTTTATATAGTCCCATGGGGCCTGTGTAGTCACATTTGGCCAGGCTTGGTAACAAAAGCAGGGATACAATCCCTTTTGTTCCCAGGCCTAGGAAATCTAAGTGAAATTGACCAGGGCTATTAAACTTACATGAAATTGACCAGGCCTAGGAAATGGGGGGGTTCCCTGTTAAGCTCAAGTACAAGGGGAGAGAACCACTAAGGTGCTGGTGTCTCCCCAGCAGTTGTCTGGCTGCTCCGGCTACTGGAGCCTCTTGCAGCTGCCCCCACCCTCCAACCTGCTGGTTCCTCTGTACCAGGGCAGAGGCAACAGATCATCCCCTCAGCTCCTGAGCTGGCTGGGACACCACCTGCCCTGTATCACTATTACGTGATGTAATTATGCTATATTGGTTAGAAGTAAATCAGCAGTCACATGCATCCTCAAGAGTAGGAGATTCCAGAAAGATATGAATGCAAGGTTGTGGGAATTAGGGGATTACCTTATGGTGATATCATTTAGAGATGAAGAACAATTGAAGATAAAGTCTAAAGAGCATGAATTTTCTAATAGGCATTCGAGAAGCTCTAGAAGCATGCATTTGCAGAGGTAGAATAGAAAGCTGGATATACATATCTGAAATTTGAAACAGAAATTTGGGCTTGAAAAATAAATTGATAAGCTTGTCAGCATATATTGGCAGCAGAACTATGAGAATAGAAGAGATCATGAAGGTTGAGGAAATGAGAACCCAAAAGAATCTCAATATTTAAAAGGTCAGGAAAGGAGTATTCAAAGAAAAAAATATATTAAATATTTACTCGATGTCAATGTGTACAACACATTGTTGGAGTGTTGTCTAGCCCACGTGTGTAAAGATTAGATGAAATATCCAAGATGAAATACAGAATTTTCTGTATTCTTTTCTGTGAAATAAATCCTGTGAAATCATGTGAAATATCCAATTCATACTGGACAATAGACAAATTGTGAAATCATTTTGAATGAGAGAATTGTGTTTAAGAATATAGCACAATTCCCTTCAGGGAGCAGGTTTTAAATCTATAACAAACTAAGGAATTACCCTCATTTAACTGCTATACACACAAACTCACGCTCATATACATAGACTAGCCCTAGGAATAGTAGAATATAGTGTTCTGATATCTATTTCTTCCTCATGCTCTTTGGGACATTTTTATAGACATTTTCCATACTATAGAATTAATCTTCAAGATTTAACCAAATTTCAAGATTAAAATAAAAAATAAAATAAACAGTACTGTATAATCAATAAATTATTATAGCAAACATAAAAAAACAACTTCCAATTCTGCATTTGTGAAAACATATTTTTCCCTGATTTTCTACAACTTATATGGCAAGAAAATTCAATATGTAATTAGAAATCCATGGTTTATCTTAAAGTTATTCAGACTGAAGGACACTTTTGTTACTTAACTAGAAAATGGACATAGGTTACTGAGCAGTAACTGCCTAGAAGCTAAAGAATGAAGAACTTAAAAGGTATCTAGCTTAGGTCCGCCATTGAAAATATTTCTGAAAGCAATAGATATACTTAAGAAAATCTACTTATAAGTAATTATAAGTAAGGCCAAAAATAAAATGTAAAAGAGGTAGCAATTCTAGAAAAGTGCTGTAATTCATTATGCCTTCTTTAAGTAGTAAGAGAAAAATAGGTTTAATACTTTGTACATCTCTGAAGAAAAGGCAAATGAAAAATGATCAGAATATATAAAAATGGTAATTCTTAAGTTATAGGGATTTAGCAAAGGCAAATAAAACTTGCAGAGCAATAAGTCCCAAGTAAATGAAAGAATAAGCCACAAAAAAGTAAAAATAACCTGAGCTTTTTATGCTTTGAAATATTGAGGTTTTATGGAATCCAGACTTTGTCAGTTTACCCTGCTCAAATGAATTTGCTCATATGTAAATACATATGGCATAATAATAAAAAATTGTATTTGACTACTTTTTAGAAGATCTGAGTCTTAAGACCTTCATGAAAGTTTTAGTTGAAAATACCACACTAGTGATTCTCCCCATCGAATACAATGTAATATATCTTTAAAAAGGAAATAACACTTTTGGACTCATAATGTAATGGGATTCATAAACAAGAAGGCAATTCATTCCTTCCTTCCTTCCTTCCTTCCTTCCTTCCTTCCTCCCTCCCTCCCTCCCTCCCTCCCTTCGTCTCTCCCTCCTCTCCTTCCTTTCACTCTTTCTCTCTCTTTTTGTAGTACCTTTACGTTTCAAATTCTCAGGCCAGTAAGAATTGCAGTCTAGAACTTTGTAACTTTCTGTTGTACCAATGCATTCACCTTTGAGTTTCTTTCCTAGGAATGGCAGAACCTCCTTGCAACCATGAGATAACTGCAGAATTTTATTCCACTTATTTGTCCAGCCATACGCCACCACAGATTGTGCCCAAGGACCCACTGAGCCTGCACACAAAGCTGAAAGAATGAACAATATTAATCCCCAGCTCATTATCATACTAAAATCCTCATAATGGAGGAGACTTATCCACTTTTTTTTTTTTTCAGTTTTTGGCCGGGGCCAGGTTTGAACCCTCCACCTCCAGTATACGGGGCTGGTGCCCCACTCCTTTGAACCACAGGTGCCACCCAGACTTATCCACCATTTTTGTTCATGGGATATATGCAGTAGTATGCTTTCTCACTGTGTTTGTGTGCTCTGAACTCCACCCCAAACATGTGCTGATGTTCACTCCCCTTATGCATTATTCATTGTCACCTCCAGAAACATTCCCTTGCCCTGTTGGTTCGGGAGGCAGATTTGAAATAGTTCATACCTCCCCCTCCCAGGAGACTAGTCCATTGTAATAAATCCTTTCTTCCTTGACAATCCTTCTTGTCTCAGTAATTGGCACTCTGTGTGTTGAGCAAAAATGAACAACCTTTCATGAATAGTTATTTTTCATCAAATTAAATAGAGAAATTTTACAGGGTGGACATAAAGTTCTGCAGCCTACATTGCACACAATTTTATATCCACTATGTATTTGTTTTATTAACCTATGGAGGATGTGGAAGGTTGGCGTATTTATTCCAAATATGCGAGCCACAGTAAAATTCATTCTTTCCCTCTTTAATTTAGACCCAATTTTATTACTTTATTTTTTTAAGACTGTACCTTCTTTAGACTCTTTTGATCCCCCTTTCCTGTATCAAGAAGAATTCAACTTTTTTTGCAACCTTTTTTACCCCACAAATACATAACATTTTATTCAGTTTATGAAAATTATAACATAGCTCTTAAGACAGAGTAGAGAATAATTAAACCAAGTAGAGATGCAGATGCCAACATACTGATTGATCAAGTTCACTGGCCATTATTTAGGTTGTGACTTAATGCTTTTTACAACAATTTGGATGGGACTGGAGACGGTAAAACTAAGTGAAGTATCTAAGGAATGGAAAGACAAGCATGACATGTATTCACTATTAAATTGGAACTGAAGAGCATAAATGTGCTTACAGGGAAGTTGAACTTAATAGAAATCAATCAGGGAGAGGGAGGATGATGGAATATGCAAAAATTTACCAAGGCTACAGTGAACACTATCTGGTGACAGCTACACTTATAACCGTGATTTAAGCTTTATAATATAAAGTGATGATCTATGCAATCAAAACTATTTGTACCCCCATAATACTTTGACTTAAAAAATAATTAATTTCCCTCCATTTACTTGAGTGATCTTGGTCAATGATTTAATTTTTATGGGTCTCTTTTTTCTCACCTTTAAATTAGGAATAATGGGCTTACTTTAAATGAAACATAAAAGCCCATATGATATTGCCTAGTATAATTTTTGTAGATAACAGGTAGTGAGTAAGACAACTACATTACTTTAGGTTTGTGTCCTGATACAATAAGATATTAAGTTTTAATTAATACAAATATAGCCTGTTCTGCATAATATATGTAATTCTAAATATTTATCCATATGTGATCATTTAAAACTAATATTGCATTTACATATGTCCTATGGATCCATCTCTAAATAAATACTATAGTTGAAAACTTTTGAGAAAAGAATAATTTTACTTCACTTCTATTTTCACTATATCACAAATCCAGATTGTCAAACATCAGATTTTATTAATGTGCTCTATGCCTATATGAAGTTCCTCTCCAAATAAAGTATCAACTCTGAAAAGTGCATATAAATTCAAAGTTTGACAGCTTTAGAATTATTTCCTTATCAGAGATGCATGACAAAAGTTCAGTCTTTAGCCACTACCAGGAATACCTCATTGGCCATCGGGTAAATGTACAAGTCATGGGACAGTCTGATTTTTATACATCCATATCAGTGGAGGGAAAAAGGACAGATTAGCAGTCATGGTATGGTATGTGTTTGTTTGTTTGTTTTTTTCTTGTAATCAAATAGTGATTTTTTCAAATACAGATTTGCACAACAACAGAACTGAGGCAAAAGAGTGTAGTAAACTACCTGGATTTCAGTTTGTCAATTTGTTTTGAAAATGTGTTTAATATGTTACTTAGAGTTACTGCAAAAAGAAGGCTTAGGGAAATATCCCAAATGGGGTTTATGAAGTTGGCATAATTGAAACCTAGAGGCATCACTAGCACAAACTGTATTAGAGTCATCATTGGGCTCTGTGAATTAAACATTGTAGCACTACACTCTGACCTCATTTACAATTTGACTTGCATGATCTAAAAAGTATTGGAGGAGGGAAGCGTGCAGAAATGAGACTACCTTGGGATTTAATTTACTGAGAGATTGAAAGAGAAATGTGGGTTTGAAAGAATGCTAAAATAGCACCTCGCAGCATTAGAAAGCATTAAAGTAAAGAAGATTGCAGGCCTCAGTCCATGCAGCCCACAGATTGTTACGAAGCATCTAAACTTTGGAAATGATTAGTATCGTATGTTTGTTCATGAAGGAGAGTTTGGAAAATGTAGCCTCAAACTAGGGTTGAGATTCTATCTCAGACAACATGGTACATGCTCTAAAATCATCTTGCCATCTCCAAATAATGTGGAGGATTATAGCTTTTGAATGTTAAACATAGAAGACTGATTTTTGGACTAGTGTATATGTGTGTGTGTGTGTGTGTGCGTGCACGCGTGCACAGGGTGCCATACACACACACACAGGATTCAAAAAAGTATACAAATTTTAAGAAAAGAAAAAAACTGTTAAAATTGTATAACTCCAGTCGTGTTTGAGTTATGCAGTTACAAGAGCTGCTCAAATTCGACTTGTATTCATTTTTTTGTTATTGGTATATATTGAGTATTACAATTTCAATACAGGTTTTCCTTTAAAATGTGTATACATTTTTGGTACCTTGTGTGTGTTGAGTATGTATCTAGATAGATAGATAGATGGAGTTCATTCAAGACGTTAAAACAATATATCATAAACTGGATGGATTTTAGACAATAGAAATTTATTTCTTAACAGTCCTAGAGACTGGGGAGTTGTCCAAAATTAAGGCACAAGCACATCCAGTGTCTAGTGAGAGCCTGCTTTGTGGTTCACAGATGGTGACCATCTCACTGTATCCTCACATGGTGGAAGGGCAAAGTAACTCCCTGAAGTCACTTTTATAAGGACAGTTATCCCACTCATAAGGGCTCTGTCCTCAAGATCTATTCAATTCCCAAAGGCCTCACCTTTTAATCCCATCACCCAGGAAACTAAGTGTCTACATATGAATTTGGGTGGAATATACATTTTCAATAGCACTAGACATAGATATAGATAATGTTTGACCATTATGTCACATTATACTATTCCCAAAACATTTCCACAGTCTTGTCCCACATAATCTGTTATTATTTTATGTTGAGATCTAGGCAGCATGCTTCTTATGAAGATCTAGTGACTGATGATCTGAGGGGAAGCTGAGGTGGGGATGCTAATCACTGAGGATCGGCTGCAAATAAAGATTATCATTAGCAGAGAGGTTTGACTGCAAAGAGACCATAACAAATCAGTTGCTTTCAGATTTGTGTCAAAACCATTTCCCCAGCCCCAGTCCTTGATAAAACTGTTTTCCATGAAACTGGTTCCTGGTGCCAACAAGGTTGGGGACCGCTGAGTTAAAGAATTTGGGAAGTCAATTGGGTGATTCTTCTGCTCCTAATGACATTGACTGAAGTCATTTAGTGGTACTCACCCGATGGATGGTTTAATAGAGAGACAAAAGCTGTTTAGTTCACATGGCTGAAACCTTAGTGAGTATAACTGGAAGAAGTCTGGTATAAGTTTTTGTGCAAAAAACTTCTATATGTAGCCTCTACCACATTGTGGTTTCAGGGAAATAAGACTTCTTACGTTATTATTGGTTTCCTACAGAAAAAGTATACCAAGAGAACCATATAGAAGCTGTCTGAACTTTTCTGACAGAGCCTTAGATGTAACACATCTCCATTCTGCGGGGTTTCAGCAGTTGCAAGCAAATCATATTGTCTACTCAGTTTTAAATTAGAGTTTTACCTCTTGACTAGATTGTATAAAAATTAAATTGCAAAAGAGATAGTTTTGGGGTCCTGTTTAAGAAGTAAAATGTGTTATGAGTACCAAGACTAAAACTACAGTAGCAGGGGTCCTCAAACTTTTTAAACAGGGGGTCACTTCACTGTCCCTCAGACCAATGGGGGCTGGACTGTGGGCCCCAGGACGAGTTGGCTGCTAAGCAGGACAGACAGAGGCGGCAACAACACCCAGTGTGCCGGATAAATGTCCTAGGTGGGCTGCATGTGGCCTGCGGCCATAGTTTGAGGACATCTGGTAGAGTAGTGGTTCTCAACCTTCCTAATGCTGCAACCCTTTAATGCAGTTCCTCACGTTGTGGTGACCCTTAACCATAAAATAATTTTCACTGCTACTTCATAACTGTAATTTTGCTACTGTTATGAATTATAATGTAAATATCTGATATGCAGGATGTATTTAGGCGACCCCTGTGAAACGGTCATTTGATCCCCAAAGGGGTCACAACCCACAGGTTGAAAAGCGCTAGAGTCTCGTGACTGTCCGATCTCCCTAGCTCCTGCTACATCTCCTTGATTCACATATATGCATGTACGCGTGACATACACATACACATGGACAAATGCAGTTACAAGCACAGACGCACATTATAAATTAAAACGCAACCTCCATAAGGGATGCATATTTTATAGTTGTTTCTTTTTTATTTCTCTTCCTCATTATATTCCCTCAGGTATTAGCAAAATAGATACTTAATGCATATGTGTGATGTGAGTGGATGAATAAAGTCTTCACCATCTAGTGCAAAGGAAGTATACTTAGTACATTGTTTCCATTTTCTATATGAAAATTATCATATAAATTTGTATTCTGATCAACTTAATTATAACTACATTTAATTACATTTTAGAAATTGCTATGGCTAGTCTCGATTGGCACTTCTGTGCAATGATAAACAGAAAGGATTTGTAATTCTAGATAGTAGGAAATGATTTAGGGCCACTGTATTCAAATAGTATAAGAATTGTATTGAGTCAGGGTGCATTTTACAAGGTTCATTTTACAAGGTAAAATTTTAATGAATTACTTCCATATACTGGTATAAGTTGCTGCATTACAGTTTTTTTCTCAAATATACCTTCCATCCAATTATCCGAGCCCTCTATAGATTCCAGGAATTATCACAACCTGATTTTTCATTTCCTCATTTTTGTGTGTCATAATGCATAGTATTTTGCTTTGTGAGGACTTTATCTTCTAAACAAGGTGAGAAATGCCCAGAACATAGTCCAGCTTAATTCATAATAAAGAGAAAAATAGATTCTGTCTTAACTTCTAAATATTTTTTTTCTTGACTAAAAGGAAATGAGTTTTTATCCTAAAGGTAAATCATACACAAGGGGCGATACTAAGAAAAAATTCAATAAGCAGGTGTGTGAATACAGAGATTTGTTCTAGTGGAGAATTTGTCATTTTTGGTGAAAGTCATGTTTTCTAGGAGGAATAATTAAACTTGCATCCAAGATGCATCCAAAATGCATATTTTTATACCCAAGGAAAAAAAAAACAGCTCAAATTCACAAGTGAGCAATGATATTACATCCTTCAAATACACTAGAAAAATTCCGTTTCAAAAAGCTCACATTGTGCATATGTTTCTTTTTATTTTTTTTAGGTTTGACTCTTTATTTCTTACTATATATTTTTTTAATTTAATTTTTATTAAATAACAATTGTATACACGTATGGGGTACAATGTGATGGCTTGATATACAATGTGGAATGCTTAAATCAAACTGATCAACATGACCATTTCCTCACTTACTTTTTTTTTGTGATAAGAAATTTATAATATACTCTCGGTTGTTTTCAAATGTACCCTTGCATTGTGCACGTTAGGTGAGATCCCACCAAATACCCTCCTTTCACTCACCCACCTCCCAGCCCTCCTCTCTGCCTCCTCACCTCTTATTCTTTCTGCACTATATTTCTGTTTTATCATACATATGACCATGTAAGTGACTATATATTGTTTTCATCATACTATTGAGTACACTGGATACTCTTTTATCCAGTATTGAGAATAAGTTCCAGCTCCATCTAGGTAAACATAAAAGATGTCAAGTCCCCCTCTTTTTAAGACTACATAGTCTTCCATGGTATGCCTATATCACAATTTGTTTATCCCTTCATGGGAAGATGGGAATTTAGGCTGCTTCCATGACTTGGATATTGTGAATTGAGATGCAAAAAACATTCTGGTGCAAATGTCTTTGTTGTAAAATGATTTTGTTCATCCAGGTAGATACCTAGTATTGATACTGCAGGATCAAACAGTAGGTCAACATTTAGTACCTTGAGAATTCTATATACTTCTTTCCAAATAGGCTGTACTGGTTTGCAGTCCCACCAGCAGTGTAGAAGTGTTCCGTTCTCTCCACATCCACATCAACATCTGCAGTTTTGGAATTTTGGGATGTGGTCTAATCTTAACTGGAGTTAGATGATATGTCAAAGAGGTTTTGATTTGCATTTTTTTAGGTGATTAAAAATGAGCATTTTTTCATATGTTTGTAGGCCATGGGCTTGGCATCTTCAGAGTAGTTTCTGTTTAAGTCTCTTACCCACAAAGAAATGAGGTTGTTTGTTCTTTGCTTATTGATTAGTTTGAGTTCTCTGTGTATTCTAGTTATGAGACCATTGTCAGAACTAGAATAGCTTCTATATACTTGCATAACCTGCAAAAATCTTTTCCCATTCTGAAGGCTGTCTGTTTGCTTTACTTACAGTGTGCTTAGCTGTGCAAAAGCTTTTTAGCTTGATCAGATCCTAGTAGTATATTTTTGGTTTGCTTCAATTGCCAAGGGTGCCCCCTCAGGCCAATATCTTCAAGTATTTTCCCTGTATTCTCTTCTAGCATTTTTTTCATGTCTTAAGTTTAAATCTTTTATCCAGTAAGAATCAAATTTTCTTAGTGTGAATGTTTAGGGTCTAGTTTCGGTCTTCGGTCTTCTACAGGTCACTAGCCAGTTCTCCTAGCACCATTTGTTAAATAGGGAATCTTTTCCCCAATGTACATTTTTGTTAGGCTTATCAAAGATCACATAATAATAAATCGCTGGGTTCATCTCTAGATTCTCTATTCTGTTCCATATATCTACATCTCTATTTTTGTGCCAGTACCATGCTGTTTTGATCATTTTAAATTTGTAGTATAACCTGAAGTCTGGTAATGTGATGCCTTCTGATTTGTTTTTATTTTTAAGTAATATATTGGCTATTTGAGTTTTTCTGATTTCATATAAAACAAAGTTATTTAAGTATTTTAAGTTATTTAAAGTATGGCATTGGTGCTTTGCTGGGGATTGCATTAAATCTGTAGACTGCTTTGAGTTGTATGGACATTTTAATAGACTCCTCCCAGTCATGAGCATGCTTTGTCTTTCCATCTGTTCAGATATACAGCTATTTCTTTTCTCAGGCTTTCATAATTCTCATTATAGAGGTCTTTCATGTCTTTTGTACGATAAATTCCCAGGTATTTTATCTTCTTTGGGATTACTATAAAAGAAATAGAATCCTTGACTATAATTTTGGCTTGACTACCATTGGTATATATAAAAGCTACTGATTTTTTTTTTTTTTTCGTTGAGATAGATTCTCACTTTCTTTACCCTTGGTAGGGTGCTATGGCATCATAGCTCACAGCAACCTCAGAATCTTGGGCTGAAGCATTCCTCTTGCCTCAGCCTCCCAAAGAGCTGTGACTATAGGTGCCCACCATGATACTCGGCTATTTTTAGAAACAGGGTCTTGCTCTACCTCAGAATGATCTGGAACTTTGGAGCTCAGGTAGTCT
>NW_003852512.1:5875368-5876620 GCF_000181295.1 Otolemur garnettii
GAAATGTTTTCAATTTTACTCTGTTCAATATGATATTGGCTTTTATTTTGCTGCAGATGGCCTATATCAGTTTAAGAAATGTCCAATCTAAGACCATTTCTTAAGTGTTCTAATCATGAAAGGATGCTGGATATTATCGAAAGCTTTTTCTGCATCAAATGATAGAATCATATGGTATTTGTTCTTATATTATTTATGTGGTGTATTACATGTATAGATTTGCATATGTTGTAACCCCGGGAAAAACCAACTTGATCATGTTGTATAAGTTTTTTGATGTGTCATTAAATTCTGTTTGCTAGGAAATTATTGAATATTTTCACATTGATATTCACTAATGATATTGATCTATAGATTTCTTTCTTTGTTGAATTCTTTCCTGGTTTGGGGATCAAGGTGATATTTGCTTTGCAGAATGTGTTTGGAAGGATTCCTTCTTTTTCTCTGTTTTCAAAAAGGTTATGGGACAGAAGTGCTAGTTCCTCTTTGAAGGTTTGTTGGAATTCTGATATGAAGCCTTCTGTTTCCAGACTTTTCTATTTGGGGATATTATGTGTAGCTGGTCCTATTTCAGTGCTTGATATATGTCTATTCAAAATTTCTAAGTCTTTTGGTTGAGTCTAGGAAGGTGGTGAGCTTCCAAGTATTAGCCCATTTCCTCCAGATTTTCATATTTCTAAGAATAGAGTTTTTTGTAGTAACCATTATTTTTTTTAATTTCTGCGGTATCAGTTGTTATTTCTCCTTTGTTGTTTCTGATTGATGTTATTATTGACTTTGCTTTTCTGTTTCTGGTTAAGGTAGCCAAATATTTGAAATTTTATTAATCTTTTCAAAGAAGCAATTCTTTGTTTTATTGATCTTCTGAGTGATTCTTTTGTTTTCAATTGCATTTAATTCTTCTCTAATTTTGGTTATTTCTTTTCTTCTGCTGGGTTTGAGGTTGGATTGTTCTTCCCTTTCCAGTTGCTAAAGATTACCGAGTAGGGTGTTGATTTCCTCTCTTTCTGTTTCCTTGATGAAGTCCATTATTTCTTTGTTCAGTTTCTTCCTGGAGGATCTATCCAGAACTGACAAAGGGGTGTTAAAATCTCTAACTATTATACTTCAGCATTATACTTCTAATGCTATAAATTTCCCTCTTATGCCAACCTTTGCTGTATCCCACAGGTTTTGATAATTTGTCTTCATTATCATATTCTTCCAAAAATTTGATTATTTCCTTCTTAATATCATCTTTGAACCAGTTATC
>NW_003852512.1:5877495-5879664 GCF_000181295.1 Otolemur garnettii
TGAGTCTTTCTTTACCCTTTGAGTCTCTTGTAGGCAACAGATACCTGGCCTGAGTTTTTGTATTGAGTCAATCAACCTGTGTCTCTTTAGAGCACAACTTAAGTCATTCACACTAATTGAAAGAATTTGTTTTGGCCGTCCTGCTTTTCAAAGTCTAGTGGATATTTTTAATCCTTTCACCATTGTAGAAGTTAGGATCTGTTCAATAAATTCTGGGTTAGCTTATATTGGTGGCAGAAAATTGTGCTGGTAATTATAGAAAATGGGTCTGAGTATTTCCTAGAGAACTGGTTTAGTTATGGCAAATTTCCTCAACATGTGTATGTCAGTAAAGTATTTGATTTCTCCATCACAAATGAATCTCAGTTTAGTTGGATACAAAATCTTAGCCTGAAAGTTGCTCTGTTTTAGGAGATTGAAGGACAATGACCATCCTCTTCTGGCTTGAAAATATTTGGCTAAGAGGTCTGTAGTCATGCTAACATTTCTCCCTTTATAGGCAATGCTTTTCTTATTTCTGGATGCTTGCAGGATTTTCTCCTTCATATTTACTTTGGCAAAGTTATTTACAATTTATCTAGGAAATGCTTTATTTGTATTAAGTCTTGCTGGATTACTGAAACTGTCTACTATCTGAATTTCTGTATCTCTTGCAATGCTTGGGAAATGCTCCTCCATAATATCTTGGAGTAGAGTATCAGTGCCTTTAGGACCATCCTCTTCTCCTTCAGGAATTCTGGTAAGTTGGATGTTTTATCTTTTGGACTGTTCCCACAACTCTCTCAGGGAATGATCTGCCTTTGCTTTCCATTTTTCTACCTCTTTAAATACTAGAAATCATGCAAAAGCCTGGTCTTCAATTTCAGAGATTCTTCTGTCTGCTCAACTCTATCATTGAGGATTTCTACTGTATTTCAAAACTCTGCAAATAAATTTTTCTTTTCCTTGAGCTCTGCTATCCCTTTTCTCATTATGTCTGTGTCCTTGGTGACTTTTTCTTTGAATTCATTAATTTGAGACAACTTTTGAACTATTCTTTGTATTTCTATTACCATCTTTTCCTCAATTCTATTCGGCTTACTTGCCACCCATGTTCTGAATTCCATTTCTGTGAATCGAGCCATTTGTCTATGTTCTATTGTATCGCACTTTTCATTCCTTGGTTGAGTTGATCTACTCTGATTATTCATGTTGCCAGAGTTCTGCCAGTTCTGCCCTATGACTATTTGCTGCAATTTGACAATTAAAACTGGTAGGGTGAGATTGCATGAGGGGCCCCAGGAAGAAGAGTTAACCAGCCCTTTACTAGTGAGCTGGGGCTTATAATTGTGGCTTTTCTTCTACGGCCTTACAAAGGTCCCTTTGAGAGCTGCAGCCAGAGATTCTAAAGACCTGCTTGGTGAAATAGTGCAAGCTGGCTTTGTCTTGTAGTCAACCAGCCTCTATCCAATCCTAACTAATCATGGTATTAGACTGAAATCTCAGCTGGGGAGAGATGCACACAAATGAGGTGCCCTGCCCCCCATCACAGACAGCTGGAGGAGGGGAATAAGTCCCTTCCTGCTATAAAATAACTACTACTCAACCTTGTAGGGGCCCCAGGTGAACAGCTCAGGTTAAGAGTTGTAATCAGTTTGTTCCAGGCAGTACAATCACTGCCCAACAGGGAGAGTTCAAAGGGTCTCCAGCAGCCCATAGTAGAAATCCATAGGCAGTTCCATATCACAAACAAAAGAAAATGGAGCCTGGTCCCTTTAGGTGAGCCACCAAATCAGAAAAGATCATTCCCCAAAGTCAGAACAGGGGCATCAGTGCCTCTGTCCACCACGTACCATTGTGGCACATCTCTCTCTCCTGCATTTCTCTCTCTTCCTCCACTCCCCTGCTTTCACTGAAGTCACTATTTCCTCACTGCTGAGCAGTGGCCCACATAATTTCCAAGCCTCTCAGGGAATTGCCAAACACCCTCGGCTCTGTAGGGGACAGACCTTCAGACTGCCAGGATAGAGGGAAAAGACGGACTGGGAGTTCAGAATTGCAAGGAAAATATTTGTTCAATTTTATGCTAGGCAGGATGATGCCTAGGCTCACAAATGGGATATCCCTGGAGCAGGAGGCCCAGTGTTTAGCGGCTCTCTCCCATGGGGTAAAGTGGGAGGTCTTTTGTTC
>NW_003852512.1:5880117-5882188 GCF_000181295.1 Otolemur garnettii
AAAACATTTGATTACATTGTCTTGAATTTCTGACCCTTGAATTATTTCTCAATATACAAATGGAACATGACTTCAGATGCAGAAATGACTTAGCCCTTGTGATACCCAATCACTTTTTTTCTCAACAGAAAGCCAGCTCAAAGATAAAAATATATAAAAATGTGTGTGTGTGTGTGTGTGTGTGTGTATGCATACACATTCACAAATAGTGATTCATATTCATTATCCAAATTGCTTGGGATCAGAACAGTTATGGATTTTGGATTTATATTTTATAATCTTTTCATATACATAATGAGATATCTTAGGGCCGGAACCATTGGAACCATATTATAATTATATAAAGGTAATTTTTTACAATATTTTAAATAAATCTGTGCATGAGACAAAATTTTGACTACATTTTCATTTCACATGTGAAATTTTGTCCTTGTGACATCATATTGGTGCTCAAAAAGTTCTGAATTTTTGAGCATTTAGAATTTTGGATTTTTACATTAGAGATGCTCAACTTTTATACAAGCATAACTCATTTGATTGTTCTTGGCTTGATAGCATTTCTCAGATATTGCATTGTTTAACAAATGCAAGGCTTGAAGCATCCCTGAATTAAGCAAGTCTATCAGTGCCAATTTTTTTTCCCAACTGCATGTGCTTACTTCATGGCTTTGGGTTACATTTTAGAAATCTCATAATATTTCAAATTATCTCATTATTATGATATATGTTATGGCTATCTGTAATCAGTAATCTTTGATGTTACTCTTCTCATTGTTTTGAGTGCTATAAAGTGCATCCATACCAGACACTGAACTTAATCTGTTATTGCAGTATGTATTCTAACTGCTCCACCAATCAACCATTTCTCTTCCTATGCTAGGGCCTCTCTCTTCCCTGAGAAAAGGCAATATTGAAATTAGACCAATTAATATCCTGCAATGGCCTCTAAGTGCTCAAGTGAAAGGACAAGTCACATGTCTTTCACATTAAATCAAAAGCTAGGAATGATTAAGCTTACTGAAGAAGGCTAAGACAGATGGAAAACCAGACTTCTTCTACCAGTCAGGCAAGTTGTATAAGCAAAAGTAACATTCTTAAGAATTAAAAATAACACAATGAACACAGGAATGATAAGAAAGTAAAACAGCCTCATTGCTTATATGGAGAAAGCTTTAATGGTTTGGATAGATGATCACATCAGCCATAACATACTATTAAGCCAAAACCTACTTCAGAGTACAGCATTAATTCTCTTCAATTCTATGAAGGCTGAAAGAGGTGAGGAAGCTGAAGAAAAACTTGAAGCTAGCAAGGAAGATTAATGAAGTTGAAGAATATAAGCCATATTGATGACATAAAAGTGTAAGGTGAAGCAGGCAGTAAGGATGTACAAACTGTAGTTAGTTACCATGAAGATCTATCTGAGATAATTGATGGAGAGTTTGCACTAAACAATAGATTTTTAGTGTACACAAAATGGTTTTCTATTAGAAGAAAATTCCATCTATAGCTAGAGAGCAAAAGTCAATACCTGGCTTTGAAGCTTTAAGAAGTAGGCTGACACTCTTATTAGAAGTTAATTGCAACTGATGACTTTAAGTTGAAAACCTGTGCCTGTTCACCATTTTGAAAATGCTTGTGCCTGTGAGAATTATGTTGAATCTACTTTGCTTATGTTACATAAGTAAAATGACAATGGCTAGATAACAATGCATAAGTTTATAGGATGTTCTCCTGAATACTTAAAGCCCACTGCTGAAACCTACTTCAAAATACAAAAGTTATCTTTCGAAATATTACTGCTCATTGACAATGCACTTGGTCCCCCAAGAGCTCTAATGGAGATGCAAGAGGATATTAATGTTCTTTCCAAGCCCATTAACCGAGCATCCATTTGGCAGCTTATGGAGCAAAGGGTAATTTTGACTTTGATGGTCATTTAAGAAATATATTTTTAAGGCTATAGCTACCACAGGTAATGACTTTTATGATGGATCTGGGCAAAGTAAATTGAAAACTTCCTGAAAAGGATTCACCATTCTCCATACTATTAAGAATATTCTTGATTCAC
>NW_003852512.1:5883083-5886009 GCF_000181295.1 Otolemur garnettii
TATTCTTTACTGTTTATGCTGCACCAGTAGAAGCATGAATGTCACTGAATTTAGGTGGCATGAGGGAGAGAAGCAGCTGGAAAATAGGATAGATGGTAGGAATTATTGAACTGCACCAGACCAAGGAGGATTCATCAAAAGGTCAATGGTTATTTATGAAGCAGCTTTCAAGTGCTCCAACTCTTTACTTCCCAGTATATAACTGTAAGGCAAGTCACCTCAGTACGGGCATAGAGTAGCAAAGAACCTTGCACTGTCAGTTGGGCCGACTTGAATATTTATCCATCAGTTTTTTTTTCTAAGTTTACATTTCACATACACTTTTAAAGAATAAGAATGTTGTCTTGCTAATAGCATTGTCATAAATAATTTTGTTTCCTTGATTAAAAAGTAGTAAATTCTAATGGTGACATGACAAAATATATGTCTATTTACAATGATAAATATAATTTAGTTGTTAACTTCAGTAATATTTAAATCCACAACCACATCACCCTGAATGTTCCTGATCTTGTCTGATTTGGGAAGCTAAGCAGGGATAGGCCTGGCTAGTACTTAGATGGGAGACCACCTGGTAATTGTGGCTGCTATAGGCAAAAATAACAGTAATATTTTGGAGCTTTTACTTCCAGTCTTTTTATAGAGTCCCAATAGAGGCATGCACATACAGGCATACACTCAGAAACATACATCTTTACATGTTTTTAAAATTTAATAACCTGCTGTTTGGTGTGTAGTGTAATATTATGAGCTTTTCTCAGGTCGTTAGAAATTCTTTCTAAGTAATATTAGGATGAATGTGCAAAAGAAAACAATATAATATCATAGGCTTTTTAACCTAACATTTTTTACTATTGGATATTTACTTCCAAATTGTCTATTGTATAAACTATGTTGCAGTAAAAATTCTGGTAGATTGAATATGTATCTGATTGTTTCCTTAAGCTAGGTCTCTCGACATTCTATTACCAAATTTAATGGCATAAATATTTTGAGACTTTGTATACATATGGGCAGTTTGTGTTCCCCACATTGTTAATAGTGTTTATGAGGTTTCTGAATGGTCTCAGCCTTGTGCTTCTGTTGGAAAACTCGGGAATAAAGATTATTTGCTCCCATTTTCAGTATCCTTCCACTATGTTAACTCAGGCCATTGTAGTCTTAAGAACTAGGTTTCAGCACAGGGATGGTTAAATTCATGACTTTGTTGTAATTGTATTTTTTATTTGTTTAGATTGATAATTATTTCTTCTTAACAATTATGCCTAAAGTATTAAGAATTTCTATAGTTCAGAGGATGATTTACAATTCATATATCTTAAATGAATAGATTTATATGGCAAGAATTATGCATTTCTTCTTATTCTCAATATTGGATCATAATTTAGCAGTCTGTGTTCATATACAGAAGACTGGTCCAAGTCTGACTGAGCTAATTACGGCTCATTTAAAACTGTTTTTATTAAAGGCATGAGTAGGAGGCCTCTTTCTAATACACTTTGGAGCTCCTATATTCATAAGAACTTCCAGAATCATAATCAAATCTTAGAATACTGCGTAAATTTCTCCAACCTTTCTTCTTCTAGAAAAAGCAGCCATGCACTTTTCTTGCAAGTAAGATTGGCTTAGAGATTCAACTGTAGCCTAATGTTTCATAAGTGTCTTTTTCATTTTAAAGAGGGAAGACTGAAAATGATATGTATTAAGTGTATGCCAGATGTTCTCCCGTATATTAACTTATGTTTAAGACTCTCTGAGAAGTAAGAATTATCAGCAATTTTATCAGAGGAGGAAACTGAGGAGTTGAAGTTTCAAAGTAACCTCTCTGAAGACAGTCAGGTAGTATGTGGCAGAATTTATCTGACTTCTCAAACTGTTATTTGATGCACAATTCCAAGATGCCTCCAAAATTTCTGACTGTAATTTTTAATCTATTCTTATGCTCTGTTTCTTTGAAAGCATCTGAACAAGAAATAGAGAAATTATAGTTGCACTGCTTATCTCCTCAACATCTGCTGCTCACCTACCTTCCACACTGCTATTCCCTTTATCTGTCTATCTCGTCATGCCTCAGGGAGGCTTCAAAACTAAATGAAGAGGTTATAATGCACAGAACACGGGAATAGAGAACACAGTGGGAGTGAAATACTTTTTCTTGTATATTTCCTCTAGAACTAGTGTTGTTAAGAAAGTGAAAAAATGCTGCTTTATTTTATCTTCCTCATATGATCCAGCTTACAGACTGAGAACACATCTGAGTCTATATATGCCAGGTAATGTGAAGAATCCTAATCTCATTGCACATTTAAAAAATTGTTTCCATTAAATGATGCATATGAACTCATATATCAAAATAGACATGGGCCTCCGTATGATATGATGAAAAAGATGACTTATAAACATTGTAGAACTTACAGTAGAACTTTCTTTACTTTTAAAGGTCTGGGACTAGTGTATCATGTAATATATTTACTTTATCATTCTGTTTCTCCTTTTGTTCCTTCCTCTACTTTTGTTCTATAAATATTCAGTAAGCACCTAATATGTGGCAGGCCCTGTGCAAGGGGTAGAGAATAGGTGACTAAGAAAGTAGACTTATCTTCAATTACATGTCAAAGTTTCTAGAAACATCCATAAATGTCAAAAGTTTCATGAGAACAGTAACAAGTAGGATTTGTTTGGTACATGATGAATAAAAAATAATAATCACTTAAAATTGATAACTATAAGAAGTAAGGCTTATTATGATCATTTTATTGATGGAAAAAACTACAGTTCAGAAAAGTTTGGTGATTTTTCCTAGGTCACACAACATGTAAATTGTGGGTCCTGATTAGAATACTGATCTACCTGACTCTAAGATTTCTGGTTAATTAAGTTCCAACCATGACTTATACCTCCCTTTCTGCCATAATGTGTTATAACC
>NW_003852512.1:5886547-5897776 GCF_000181295.1 Otolemur garnettii
AAGAATGACCAAATACCTTTATCTCATTTCTCATTAATTACTATATTAAAATTATGGTGAAAATTTGATCAAATCAGTAGGCAAAAAGACACTAACAAAATAGGACAGGAGAAGCCATGTCATAGGAACCATGCTCATAAGAATCCCATACAATAGAATCATAAGTAAATTCATGATTCATGCACATATCAATTATTTAAGGACTAGGAAATTCATGGTAAACATGCCACTTGATCAAATATTCCTTTTCCTATACACAAAGTTGTGATGGTTACAGTAGTCAAACACTTGCCTACTAGGTAAGAGAAAGAAAGAGAAGGACAAAAAGAGAAGAAAGAAGAAGACAGAGGAGGAAGAAGAGGTGGAAGGGAAGGGAGAAGTTTCCATTTAAATAAATTGAATGTCTTCAAAGCAAAGGTCTTTGTTCCTGATAGTAACCTTTTGTTTTAATAACTCACCATTTTAAGCCCTGTACAAGTACAAAGAGAAAGAGGCATGGAGCTAAAAACAGTGATATTAAATCAAAATATTATGAAAAGAAGTTGGGCTGCTTACCTACTCATGAATTTGACTCCTAGAATAGCCACAGTCGAGTTTATAACCTATTGGTGATTTAACAATCCTGCATGACTTGAACATGTCATCAAATCTTCCTAAGCTTTATTTTTCTTATCTTCAAACTGGGAAAGATAATAAATAGCCTGCATATTTGCTAAAGTAACTTGATTAAATTTAACATAGCAAATATTTCTTGAGATTTCTCATATGCTATTATCACATGGAAGGGTTGGAATACACAGATTCTGAGGCCTGAGTTCGTAAACATTTAAAATATTATACAATTTTTCCAACCAAGTCATGTACATACCAAAATAAAGTATATAATTGATAAATTTTTGAAACTAACAATTTCCCTAAGAATTCAGTGTTGTTTTTAAGCTGTATTTGAGTAGGGCTTTAAAGACTGGAGTAGGACTGAATGAAGAGAGAAGACCATACATAGTATAGATAGAAGCATGTAGATAAAAATATTCCACATGGGTTTGGAAATTAGCCGATTAGAGTCGAGACTTCAGAAGTTAGAAATTGAATTTAAAATCATAGGTTGGGGGGGATGATCAAAATATACATGTTTTCCCCATAGTTACTGGAAGATTTATTGTAGCAGATTAGGGTTTCACATGATAAGGTTCCTGTTAATAACTACGTTTGATCATATTTTGAGGATTAAAAGGGTAAATACATATTAGTAATCGAATCCCTTAAATTTGACCAAGCTTCCCTACACTACAATGTCTACCTATTTGTAACAACATTAATAATCACTATCAGAATGTTCATAATAGGTGGCTCTACTGTGGATGTCAACAATTTTGCCCGCAGAGAAGTTTTCCCCTACAAGCTGCTGTGGCAGAGACACTCTATGTGAATAGCATTGCTCTACAAAATCTCTCCTGTCGCTACCTTCTTCTTTAGCCTCTTAAACTTTGGATTATATCTTGTATATCCTTGTTTGCAGGAACTTTAGTGGTAGAGCCTTTTAGTCTCTTTTCCTGTTGTTTTAATGATTTGAGTTAATTCCTAGGTCTCCAACCTGCTTTACTAAGGATATTATAGTGCTTTTACCCTGTATCTAATGTCCAGAAGTGGGTCCAAACTTCACTTCCAAACACCCCAGTTCTTACTTGCAGCCTAGGCCGAGCTCTAATTCTCCCCTTTACTGAAGAAAAGACGTTCACACACCAGCTGTTTCCTTACATTATGGTAGGCCATTCATTAGATGCTTTAAGCAAGTGATTGGTATTCATACCAACAACAGTCATGTGAGGTCAATTTTATAACTTCCACTTTGCAGATGAGAAGATTAGCTTCATAAAAATGAGTTAGCTATTTACTTAGTCACACAGTCAATACCTGGATTCCAAGTAACATGTGTCACCCTTTCCAATTCACCATAGCTCAAACTGTCCAATTCACCCCACTGTCTTTACATTCAGCATTTTCTTTACAATGCATACCGTTTGAATTTTAAAGACATTGATCAAGCCATCTTGTTCTCAGGAAAAACCACTTCAGTCTTTGCAACGACTATCTTGCCACACAATTCCCAGTTGGTTCCATATTTGAGTTATTTTCTTCTGGTCATGATACACTATGACTATATACTCATGTGCAGATATAGATATACTTGGTTTATGTATCATAATTACCATAAAGCATACTACTGACTTTGCTAAAATAATAGAGTTAATAATTGCACTAGTTAACACCAGTGTGGCTTATCTAAGTGTTGAATGGTAATTCAGTCTATGAGTAAATAGATAATACTCTAATGTAAGCATCATTCCATTTAATGCTACCTTGGTTGCTATGCTTTGAAATCAATGTAAAGGGAAGAGAACAAATAACTTATCCTGTGCTACACAGCACTAACAAAATGTGCAATAAACAAAGACTGTATATTTTAAAGCAAGGCGAAGAGGCAATTTTCTTTAAAAGCTAATAATTTGCTACTAACTACTAAGGGAAGAAGCTGTTCCTTTGTTGGCCAGTCTTCGCTGCCAATCTATTTACCTAAAATGGCAAGTACTTAAATAAAATTAAATACAAAGGAATTCAGGAAGATCTTTGCATTCCAAATTCAAAAGATACCTCATAATATGTATAATGATTCTGCGCTACAAGGTCACCTTATCATTTTAATTTTTCATTTAATTGAAAATCAAGAATCAGACTATTGAGGGGCCTCCACTGGGGCACAGTCTCTTTGGACATATTGCCATAACTCAAAACACAGAGTACAGCCTGTTTCAGAATGTCATGAAAAGAGACCATCTAGGAAAGGCAAACAGAAAACATATTTTAAAATATCCCTAATATACCAAAGGAAAGAAAGAATGAAAGAATTAAGGGAAACAAGTCAAATTTTCGAACCAAACAAAGACTAAAAGCCAGAGTTTTTAATGCTTATAAAATAAGAACAAAAGTTTTGTGCTTTATTTTTTGCCTAATGATAATATTTTCTGAGAGGAATATAAATCAAAACTATCTGATGATGTAATTAAGAGGAAGAAAATAGCATTGCAGTTCATCTTGTTTATTATAGACAACACGAAACAATGTTCTTTCTTCTCTGAAGAAGGCTTTTTATGAGGAGCATAGTTATTTAAAAGTACACTTAATACAAAGAAAGCAAGCTACATCTAACATTGTTTGAAAAGCAAAGCACTGGATTTAAATCTAATTTAAAATTATCAGATTTGGTTTGATATTATTAAAGGTTACAAAATGTGATTTATAAATATTTCATATGATTCATATCCTCAGGTTAGCAGATTTGTTTATTTTTACTACTTTTTTTTTACAGTGTGCCATATTGTTTTTGAAATTATATTTTTTCCTCATGTTATAAAATAAATTTGCATAATATGAAAGCTTATCATGGGAGAAAATGAATGTTCAGAGTACTAAGTAAGAGCACCTGATTTAGTATTACCATTGTTTTAATCAGAAATAAACTTCTGTGGAATGCAATTCTCTTGTAAATTTGTTGAGATCTTTGGACTACAAGTCAGAAAACTTACCAACTTGCTCTACAATATTGTATCAGTAACTTAATTTCCGTAGGCATCATCTTTTTTATCTGTTAAATAGAGTCTTTAATACATGAAATTTAATGACTGTAACTATACTGTACATAGCTGTACTACCCTGAGTCCCTTTACTTTTAGGTGCAAAATATTAGCTCAAAATTCTCTAGATAACTGGTAAATAAAGTAAATTCAGACATGTCTAAAAATACATCAACACTTATTCATTATTGCCTAGTATAAATATATTTCTGATTCTTTGTTCAATTAAAATGTTATCTCTTAAGAAAATAAGTGCTTTTCCAGGAAACTACAAAAGAAGGGAACAAATGTATTCACAGTACTGATAAAGAGCCATAAGAAAGTAGAATGCAGAAACACCGTTCTGTCAAGAATGATACCATTAAGACTATGTGGAAAGAATAATTCAAAGTTACAGTTAGACAGAAATAATAAGATCTGGTGTTTTATTACTCAGTAGGTTGACTATGGCAAATAAGTCAAGATACTGGGAAGATTTTGAATGTCCCCACAAAGACATGATAAAAATTTAAAATTATTATAGTATTACCCTGATTTGATCATAACGTAATATATATCTGCATTGAAACATCACTCTGCACTCCATAAATATGTACACTTAGTATGTATTAGCTATAGCTTAAAAATTCATGAATGAATCTTCTAAGGAAGATCAGATGACCTCTTAGAAGAACTAAAACTAGAATATTTTCTTTCACTCCTTACTAGTTATTATCTAATCATTAACATTAGCACATTAAAGGGAAATAAGAAGCAGAAATTTGAACCAGAAATCAGGTGTTCAGGTGTTTTCCATACAAGCAGACATGACTATAAAATGAAAATATTCAGTCCAAAATGGCCCAGAGGATTGGGTCATTTTTTGGACTTTTGGAGTTAAAATTTTGGGAAAAAAGTTGAAGGTGTATTTTAGTGTATCTCTGTGATACCCAAGAATCTATTTAATTCAAATCATATACATAAGCCATCTCATGATAATTTCTGAGCAGTATCAGTAAAATAGAAAATGTATTCATGAATTCCATATTGCATTGTTTTTAGAAACAAAGCAAAACCAGCTTACAAAGTATTATCTTTGTTGAAGAATTAAAGAATAATTAAACAGTGGCTATTTCAATCAATGAATAAGGTGAATGCATAAAAATATCCCCAGGTAATTGATATTGCTTTCAAAGAATATTGAAATATTAAATCCATCCCAACATCTGGGAGATAAATTCCCTCTGTGTGTGTGTGTATGTGTGTATGTGTATGTGTGTTTTCTTAATGAAGATATAGATTATATTTTTCTCTTCACAAAAAGGTGGAAAATTTGATGGAATTATTACAGCCCACAAAGCAAATAAGACAAATCATTTCCTAAAATTTGTATCATTATGTTGGCAATAATAGCGTACATATATTTTCTTAAAAATACTCATATTAAATTCCACACTACAATTTGGTCTGTATGGAGTCTTAACTGTCAACTTATATTTAAATCTTTGCAGTTAAGATGAATCGTTGATTAATGATTATAGGGAATTAAACAGAAAATTCTCCTTGCAACTTGTCTATAACTTTTTAAAATCTAAGGTAATTAGATAAATAAGATGCCTTCATTTATCTCCAACTCTCCTTAATTGTTTAACATCCCCTCTGTATTTTGATGTGTGTGTGTCAATAAAAGTTACTAAAGAATAATAGAAGAAAAGGCAGATTGAATTTAGAGAATTTGACTGCAGTATTTAAAGTTTCTAAATTTATTAAGTGATGTGTTTATTATTTATCATTATTTATGTCAATTGATATTTGGAAAGAAATGCTTTGTCTCTTACAAATGGACTTACCTTGGTGATGTTATAGTTAACATGTAAAGAATTTTTATTCTCTTTGGAATTAAACCTACTTTTCCCTACTGTTTTTCTAGAACTATCCTTATAAATAATTCTTTTGTTAAATAATTGGATGGGGTTAGAAGACTACCTAAAGATATTAGAAATATGCTACATAATATGCTTTATGCTATATTATGTATTAGTTAATTCTTATACAGAAGAACCTCCATAGTTGGTTACCTCTCTACAAATTGACCTAATTTTCACAGATGGGACATGTAACACATGTACACATCAGTACAAGAGTCCTTGTTTCTTATGTGGACTACCTCTGTATGTTGACCAGTCTGATACAGACCCTGACTGGTCAACTTATAGAGCTTCTACTGTATAAAATTATTTGAGACTTTAAATCTAGTGTTAGAGAATCTATGATCATGCATCATGTATTGTTTTCTTGTGTGTTGGGTAATCTTTGATTACATGTTTATATTAGGTGTATTATAAAATATGAGAATAAATTATAGATACTTTTGTCCAAATAGGTGATTTTTACTTGTTTACACTAGCAGCCTAGGGATATTACTGATATGGGGCCACATCGGTTTTTAAGTTGTTACTCATTTGTGAAGGAAACGTAGAGTCAACTCTGTCATCGTAACACAGCCCAAGTCTAAGCTTCCTCTATGTGATGCTGACATCAGCCTTATTATTCCAGACAACATTCCTCAAGTACTTACTTGATGCTAAAATCTCCACATACTGAGCTCACCACATGTATTTTTCATGGGAAAGAGACCCAGGATAACCTTTCACTCAAGAACTATCACGAAAATAGTTTTACATAAACCTGCTTGTTTTGCAGTAACACAGACCTTTGGTGAATATTTTCTGCCATACTTGAAGTAAGTGACTACTGTTTATATGTTTTGTGTATAGAATATTGGATTTTTCATTTTTCATATTTATCTATAGCTATATATATGTATATATGTTTATATACGTATATATGTATATATATGTACGTTTATATACATATATATGTATATATGTTTATATACGTATATATGTATATATATGTACGTTTATATACATATATATGTATATATGTGTACATATATATACGTATATACACTCCATACTTTTGAAGCTTACGTTGAACTGGAAACATATAATCTGCTTCAGTTGTATTCTCATAGCAGGTGTAACACATTAGGTCTTTAATAATTATCTGTTTAATGAACGCAGAAAACTTCTATACTCTTTCATTCACATGAGTGGAATATATGAAAAAAATCTAAGAATATAAATTAGCTGTTAAATGCTCTGAAGTTAAAAAGAAGACTCCCCAGAGGTTAACTTGTATATCTATTTTATAAAAGAGAATATAAATATACCTCTTTTGAAAATTTTGAGTTTGTAATATTGTATGCCTTTTTACCTATACTTGTACCTTTTTGCTCTTGCACCAAATCTCCAGACAATAAAAAGATGAAAAGTAGGTATTATAGTATAACCTACTCTGGAAAATAAAACAAGTAAAGACAGAAAATACTAACTTCTATTAAGTGTAGACTTAAAGGCTTGGCACCTGTGGCTCAAGTGGCTAAGGTGCCAGCCACATACACCTAAGGTGGCAGGTCTGAATCCAGCCCAGGCCTGTCAAAACAGCAATGACGGCTGCAATCAAAAAAAAAAAAAATAGCCAGACATTGTGGCAGGCGCCTGTGGTCCCAGCTACTTAGGAGGCTGAGGCAGGAGACTCGCTTGAGCCCAGGAGTTGGAGGTTGCTGTCAGCTGTGATGCCATAGCTCTCTACCTAGGGGGACAGCTTGAGGCTCTGTCTCAAAAAAAAAAACCCAAAACTATAGACTTAAAGGCTACATTTAGTGAAATGGTATTACATTTATTAATGTCCCTGTAATGTGTATATTAAACAATTCTTCAATGATGAGCATTTCATGATATAAAAATAAAATTATAAAAAAGAAAGTTCTTTGTTAAAAGCAGTAATTAAAATACCAAATGAAATGTATAGCCAATGTTTAATTATCTAAATGCCAGCAATTTAGGTAGTGTGCTGCCTTCTTTTTCTGTGATTGCCTTTGGCTAGTTGGAGAACTCATTATGATCTTCACTATATGATGAGAAGAAAAAGTTAAAAGAATAGAAATTCTACTCTATCCATTCAGAGAAAATTTAACAATTAGTGGAAGAGGAATTAGAAGTTTTAATTTCAAAGAAGGTTTGTAAATCAGGCATATTTGTTCCCCTTTTTCATTGACTCTATTCTCATTAATAATTCAAAATGAGTAATATGTACAGAACTTACACTTTTGCTGTTCCACATATGTTATATGTGAAAGTCGAAAATGTAGTAAAGAAGGACTTCTGGCTCTGTGGTGTCTACATTATTCACTTCTCCTTGCCAAAGTCATGAAATGAATCTTCATGTTCAAACTACAAATTCAAATATTGCCAAAATGGTTCTGAACTGTCAACAGTCCCTGTCAAAGAATCAAAAAGAATTGACAGTAATATACAGGAAATCATTTTGGGGTTCTGCCCCAAATCTTCTCACATTAGCTTTCCATAGCAATGGGAATTTGTAAACTGAGGCTTGAAAAGGAAAGCCCACATCCATTAGAATATAAGTACCATTGATCAGGTAAGCAAGTGATTTGTCAGTTTACTTATCTGTTATATCAAAAAGTAGAAACCAGGGCTGCTGCAGTGAATACACAATGTCTTAAGCCTACAGGCATATATATGGATATACTTAGGTCAAAAGGGCATGTTTTCAAATAAATATTTCTACTGTTTTAGTTTCTAAATACCAATCTGTCAGTGTTCTTTTAAGAATGACTTCCTGAACTGTACCCCATAACTGCATTAATGTACACAGCTATGATTTAATAAAAAAAAGAATGACTTCCTAATATTGTAATACCAGGCAATAGTTCAATGAGTACAGTGTTTCAAATTCCCAGCAACCAACTACTAATTATTTAGAATACATACAGAATACATTTACAGACTCATCTTTTTAGAAAAGTTAAAATATATATTTCGATCTCTTGTAACTGTTAAGGAAAATTGATGTAATGTACTTCCTTAATACCACCCAAATTCTTTTTTTTAATGTCTTAACAGAATAATTAAATGAGTGAGGTGAAGGCTATGTTAACCAGTTTGATGTAAGCATTTCAAATTGTGTATAAAATTAGCACATTGTACCCCATAAAGGCCTTAATGTATATATGATTTATGTGCATATGACTTAATAAAAAAAAGAGATAATGAATGTAACATCTATGGTGCATATTGCAAGAGTAGATGTCAAATACCACCTAAATTCTGTCGATGCTCTGATATCAACAGAGCTCTGAAAACATCATGATTAAGGCAAAACAAAAAGCCATGTACTCTGGCTGATGAGAGGTGCTACAATATATATTTGAATAGCATGAGCTTAGAAGTTGTGGCAGGTGGACCTGGATTAGAATACTGGACATACCCATAGCTATATGCCTTCTTACACCATATGTATTGTATGAACATTCATTTCTGTAATTATGAGTCAGGTAATAATAATATTTGTATAATAGAGTTCTTATGAGTTATAAATAAGATAATCTTTGTATTTTTCATAGTGCCTGAGATATAAAATATTCAATAAATACATAAATATTTTTCTATAATTATAATGAATATTTTATGTCATTGAATTCTTGTATTGTCTACAAAATGTTAAACTAAAATTAACAGGAACTCCATAGCCCTTATTTTATTAATTTTATTTAATTTCAGATTGATATGAGAGTACATACAATTAGGTTATGTTACCTGTGTTTGTAAAGTAACATCTGAGATGTAGCTGTGTTCTTCACCCTGGAAGTGTGCCATATACCCATGCATTATTTGTCTTATTTTAATCTGTATTTATTTTATTTATTTCAGTAATAATAAAACTCAGGCTCATGTATTTTAGGTAACTTAACTAAAGCCACAGAGTCATAAGTGAGAGATCAAGTATTAAAAACTTGTTTATTTTACCTTGAGGATCATGCTTTTTCCCTTATACAGACTAACTCAAATTAATTTTTCTTGTACCTGTGGTTTTGATCCATTGGGGAATAAAGTAATACATTTTGGTATGGTTAAATGGCCTTCTAACATCAAATAGCAACATATTCAAGTAATACTAGGCCACCTACAGGACCACTTGTCACGACAGGCAAAAGCCCCACATGATCCTTATCCACCATTGTCCACATAATTATATGATTCTACAGAGTTTATTCTTTGTTATTCACACAAAAAACTGACGTGCTTGTTTTGTATCATTTAACAAAATAGAGCATACTTATTCAACCTGAATCAAGGTGCACTTGTAAGGAAACAATCTAAATATTTTGAACTTAGGCCATGTTAATGTGTCACGTTGGTTGAATTCCCATTCTTAAATAAGTTAAACTTAAACACTAATAAAGTATAATAGAGAAAAATGAAAGAGACTTGTTCTAGAAACAACAGGTAGAACACTTGAATGTAGGAACTGACATAACAACAGTGGAAGAATATGCAGCTGCTGAGAAACCATTGCTGTCTGAGTCTGCAAAATCCTTTTATTAGCTGCCATAGCAGTACCCAGAACAGTAATTAAGGATTTGAACAGCATAACACAGGGTAATAGAGGGGGCTAGGAAGAATTGCAGCATGGCACAATAGCATGTGCCAGTCAGAGGAAGGCTGTGCACTCAGTTTGAAAAATCAATGAAAGGAAGAAAATGCTATTAGTGCCTGTGATTGTTGGAGAGCTCACTTCAAGGTGATGAGTGAAGCTGAATATAGTTGCTGTGAACCAGAAACAGGCTCACAAATCTTTACTTGCAAAAAAAAATCATTTCAGGTCAGCTTTGATTTGCAGATCTACAAAATTTCAAAGGGACTTAGAATTGCATAGATATCCAGCTTTCAAATAGGCACTTTTTGAACCATGTATTAGTATCAGATTATTTACAAGTATAAAAGTAAAGGAAAGATTTACCAATAATTTAGATGAAATAATTAACAAGAATAACCAAAACTAAAAAATAAATGCATAAGGATTCATTTACCTTTGTATTTATTCAATAAGCATTTACCATATACTTAATAGATAGATAGGCCCACTAAGAAATGCTTAGAAGTACTAAGAAATCTGATGCGTAACCTCTTTCTAAAAAAATTAAGGAAAATAAATTACGTTGTAAAATTTAAAAACTAAAACACAAGATTTATAGGTGTGTTGGCAAACATGTGAACGTAAATGTTAGTGGTTCAACTATTGAAATTCACTGAACTAAGTGCTCTGATTCTCTGTTTTCTCATCAGAACAATTGTCATGTAAATTATTAACTTGAAGTAACAATGTCTAAGGCCAAAATTTATCCTTCAAAAAATAATGAAAAAATTAACAGTTTTTCTTAAATACTAAACTACCAAGCCCTTTCGACTTAGGTAATAAATAAATTAATGCACTAGTTTCTCAAAAAAAAAAAAAAAGTACATCAAAGTGACTTCCTTTTCTGGAATACAGAATAGATATGTTTGACTATATATCCTACTAAATAAAACCATTATAAATAGTCTGTATATTATATATAAAACAAATATAACAACTATTTTAATGATAGAAATGGTCTGACCAAGACTATTGATAGAACTCAGGACCCAAGGAATGACAGGGTGTGGTTTCTTTTCTTTTCTTTTCTTTCCTTTCTTCTTTTCTTTTTTTT
>NW_003852512.1:5898385-5899626 GCF_000181295.1 Otolemur garnettii
AAAACGTTTAAATAGGATCCAAATGGTTACAACACAATACACAAGATTCCTGCTATTTTCTTATCTTCCCCAAATTCCTATGTTGACACCTAATCAACAGTGTGTTTAGGTTAGAAGATGAAGTCTTTCAGAGGTAATTAGATCATGAGGGCAGATATTTTATGAATGAGGGTAATACCCTTATAAAACAATCCATACAGAGCTATCTTGTATCTTCTACCATATGAGTACACAATGAGAAAGCATCAACTGTGAACTAGGAGAGAACCATTACTAGACTCCAAATTTTCCTGAACATTAATCTTGGACTTCTCAGCCTCTAGAACTATGAGAAATACGTTTCTGTTGTATTTAAATCACCCAGCTATTAATATTTTGTTATATCAGACTGAATAGACTAAAACAATGCTCATATTCCAATCAAAATTATGTACCATGCAAAGAACCAAGAGAATATGAACAATTACTTCCTTCCTTGTCACAGATATATTTTCTAAATGCAGAGCAGTTAGATGGAGTCAAAGCAGAGCATGGCCCACTCATTAATCTGAGAAAACAGAATTCAGAGACTGTGAAAGTTTTAAGGGCAGAGTACCGGTAAGGAAACAGCCATGCAAGAAATGAAGGTTAAATTAGAGAGATCCTGAGTGTTTCTTTTGAGTTACTTTCTGAAATCTTGGCTATATATTCAGAGGATGCACCTTCTTGGAACTTACCAGGCAGAAGACTTTGCAGGATTTATAGTGAAATAGAGATACTAGAGGCAGAGTAATGTGGGGCATATTAGACTTTGGACAGGTACAGAGAGGATAAATATTAATACCTGTGGATTTTTTCAAACATTAGAAAAATTAAACCCTGATGTAAAGACACTCCTAAATAACAGGAGATAAAAAAAATACAGTCCTTGGGTCTGATACTGCCTACCAATTGTGTTTAAACAATGTTATATTAGAAACTGGCCATGCTCATTTGTATATGAATTGTCAAAATCTACTTATGGGCTATAATGAAAAAGGTTACTAGGTCAGATTTCAGGTTATACTACAAGGCTATCATTATCAAAACAGCATGGTACTGGTGCAAAAATAGAGACATAAATCTATGGTATAAGATAGAGAATCTACAGATGAACCCAGCCACATTCGTCATTTTGTCTTTGATAAACCTAACAAACAGATGCTATGGGGAAAAGAATCCTTATTTAACAAATGATGCCTGGAGAACTGGTTATCCACATG
>NW_003852512.1:5899855-5906208 GCF_000181295.1 Otolemur garnettii
GTTATGAATCTGACAAAGGCCTGATAACTAGAATTTACAGAGAATTCAAATTAAACAATAAGAAAAGTACAAATAACCCTTTCTATAAAGGGGCAAGAGAGTTCAACAGAAACTTGTCAGAGGATGACAGATGAATGGCCAATAAACCCATGAAAAAAAATTCTCATCATCTTTAATCATCAGAGAAATGCCAACCAAAACCACTCTAAGATATCATCTACCCAAGCAAGATTAACCCACATCACATAGTCCCAAAACAGATGCTGACATGGATGTGGAGAGAAGGAAACACTTCTACACTGCTGGAGGGATTGTAAACTAATATGCATTTTTGGAGAGAAGTATGGAGAATCCTCAAAGATCTAAAAGTAGACCTTCCATTTGATCCTGCAATCTCATTACTAGGTATCTACACAGAAGAACAAAAATCATTTTGCCACAAAGACATTTTTACTAGAATGTTTACTGTGGTTCAGTTCATAATTGCCAAGTAGTGGAAGCAACCTAAGTGCCCATCAACCCCTGAATGGATCAACAAACTGTTGTATATGTATACCATGCAATATTATTCAGCCATGAAAAAGATAGAGACTTTACAGTTTTTACATTTAACTGAATGGAGTTGAAATACATTATTCTTAGCAAAGTATCACAAGAATGGAAACATAAATATCCAATGTACTCCATACTAATATGAAATCAATACATAAACAATTACATGCTCATAAGAACAATAAAACACTAATATAGACCAGTTCGGGGGTAGAGGCAAGTGGGAGGTTGTTTGGCTAGAAAGAGGGTGGTCATGAGACAGGATCTCACCTAGTGTGCACATTGTGAGGGTGTATAACATGCCCCCTTGGTGATTGGCACTTTTACAAATGGAACTTCACTCTGAGGTGAGAACATAGTAACTTAAAATTTCTACCCTCATATTAATTTGAAAAAATAAAAAAAAATCAAAAAATAAGTTCTTTATGTACTCTGGAAAAAAAAATCTTGAAGAATCTATAAAAAGTTCCTAAAAATAGTAAAGTGACATTTTCAAAGGCACATAGAACAAAAATAAACACAAATAAACTATGTTTCTGTTTACCAGAAATAAATAACTGTACTTGAGTTTTAAAACAACAAAAATAATATTATACCAATAGTATCAAAAGATTAACTCAAGCTTATATCTAACTAAACATCATAATGTTCTGTATGCAGAAAATACTAAATATAGATTGAAAAGCCAAAGAAGATATCAATTTTTCCCAATCATATCTGTTTACTACAACCTCAATCAAAATCTCAGCAGGCTTTTAAAAATAGATATCAACGTGCTGATTCTAAAATTTATATGGAAAGTCAAAGAATTTAGAAAAGCCAAAACTATTTAGAAAAAGAACAAAGTTGATGAACTTATAATACCTGAGTTCAAGACTTACTATGAAGCAACAGGAATTAAGGCAGTGCAGAATTGATGACAGTATATACTTACAAATCAATGGAATAGAATAGAGAACACAACAATAGACCTACACAGATATAATAAATTATACAAATGTATAGACTATTTGCATTCTCTATGGAGGTATTATACAAGTATGTCTGCCACTAGGATCAAACCTGTCTCTAAAACTTTGGTCCTTTACCGATTTGTGGGTATACGTCTTGTCAAGGGCTGAAAGTATATGTCTTGCTTATTTCGTTTTCTTCTGTTTTAAGCATAGTATTGATTCACTAAATTCTAGTTCCATCAGCAGCTAATGCTTTAAACTTGTGGTAGGAGACTTCTAACTCAAGTTTCACTCCTGTGAAATGGAGATAATCTTATACTCACACAGTAAAATGATTTTGTAGATTAAATGAAATTATGCATATAATGCAACCTGTAGTATGAATGGTTATGCCCATTAACCCCCCTACATATTAGCTAGTGGTCTTGAGCTGGGGTTTCTAGATGTAGACTTTGTGATAGACATTCTTGTGCAAGTGATTATTGGGGAAATTAAAAAAAAAAGAGGAGCAAAAGAAGCAGCATAGGGTCAAGGAAGTTATTAATAAAGAATATGGTCTTGAATTGAGAATACATTCAGTATGATCCTGAGGGAAGCTCTGAAGCACAAAATGTACCACAGAAGTAAGGATTAGGTTGTCTTTGGTACAATCCTGAGGTGGCTTCAGTGTGACAGACAGTAATTTATTGGAGAAAGAAACCTGCTAGGAGCAGTCAGCACTTACAAAAGCTAGAGGAAAGAGCACATCTGCAAGTGAGAGGTCATCTGGGCAAGGCACTGACAGCATTCTCTAATTTTTATCATGATTATGTAATTTTTATACTAAGACATTTATATGTAAAGTAAACCTTTAAAATAATATATCAAAATTAAGATATATTATGGGACATTCATCCTCAACTCAATTAAAAATTAATATTACCAGTGATGAAGAAGCACTATATTAAATAGTTTAAAACATGAACCCTATAAATATATGTGACTTTTAGGTATCCATAAACATTGAAAATAAAAATTAGCAAAATATAGTAGCAAATGACAGAGACAGCATATTTACAAAACTGAAACATATAGCTTATAACACTCTATATCTTCTATACTCACTGTATCAAAACACAAAAATGGAAAATATAAAGACTTTACAGGTGATGAAATTAATTATATTAAGATGGAGATACTATCCTGGATAGTGGGGATGAGCCCAATATAAACACAGGACTCCTCATAAAGGAAAGAGGAAGGTAGGGGAGTCAGAGACATGGGAAAGGAAACAGAGCTCAGAGTTTTGTGGGGCTAGAAGCCAAGGAATGTGGGCAGCCTCAAATCCCCAAGAGAAACAAGCCTATAGCTTGATTTTAGCTTAGTGAAATACATTTCACATATCTGATCTCCAGAATTATAAAATAAATTATGTATTAGTTTCACACATTAACTTTGGGGTAATTTGCTATAGCAACAATAAGGAACCAATAGATGAGTAATGTTTCATTATCTGTGTCTTAATATCTATTATTTGCATTATTTGTATTTTTATATGAAAATATCTTGCAGTGTCTATTTTTGGTTTTCTATTTGACACAAGAACTTTTCATGGATTATATGTTATTCATTTAATTATTTCTTTCTCCAGAACCCCATTATTCAAGCTGTGGGGGAGGCATGCGATAAATCTGAGCAAAATTTGATAAGGAGATAGGGAAATAAATTCCTTGAACCTTGTGGAATCTTCTTCAGGGCTTTGCATATCTATTGAAGCAGATGTTTAATTTACTCTGGTATTACAACACTAAGAACCATGTTAGACTGATGCTATTTGAGGTCCTCTTCTCAACATATGAAGCCTATATGAGATAAAGCAAATTAAAACCCAGCAAAGCCAAGAGGCAGAGAGATATTGTAATTAGGGCATCATTTGAACTTCACAAAAGAACTGTTTCTAAAGTCCATCCTTGGATTTCTCAATTACATTGTCTAATAAATTCCATTTCAGTTTATGTAATTTTGCATTGAGTTTCTTGAACAAAAATAATAGTCCTAACATAAGTATGCCACATTTTTAAGAGCTCACGAGTGCTATATTCCTTTAATCTTATGTATTTTAGAACCCCCTTTTGATCTAAGAAAAGTATTGTCTTTACATTTGGAAAAACTTGCTACTGTATAAAATTCTGAGGTCATACATTTTTATCCCCTCAAATTAAAAAAGCATAATAGTATCTCTGGAAGTTGTATATTTGCAGTAATTATTTTTTTGTATATTATCTTATTTGGTGGTATATAATTATTAATGGTAACCTCTTATGATTCTTTATACTTCCATAGTATAAGTTATAATGACTTTTCAACATATGTGTGTATCATTTTATTATTTCCATGATCTATCATTATTTTCTTGATTTCTGAGTGTTTTTTTAATCTTTTCAGTAAATCAACTCTTACTTTTTTTGTTCTTCTAGTTGTCTTTCTAGTCTCTATTTCATTTATTCCTGCTCCAAAATTTACTTCCATCTAGCACAAATTACTGTGCTAGAGAGCAGAGATGTGGATTCGTGGTGCAAACTGATCCCAGCAGGTGGAGTACCAGAATCCTAGCTTCAACTGTGCCTGGGGAGATGGGGTGCTGATGCCCAGTTGTGCCTAGCACCATGCCCTCATGTTTGTAATATAAAACTGACTGTGGATTTCTTTCTTTCTTTCTTTCTTTCTTTCTTTTTTTTTGAGACAGAGTCTTACTTTATCACCCTCAGTCAAGTGCTGTGGCATCACAGCTCATAGCAACCTCCAACCCCTGGGCTTATGCAATACTCTTCCCTCAGCCTCCCAAGTACCTGGGAATACAGGCACCCTCCACAATACTCAGCTATTTTTTTGTTGCAGTTTGGCCGGCTGGATTTGAACATGCCACCCTCATTATGTGGGGCTGCACCCTATTCACTTAGCCACAGGCGCTGCCCATGACTGTGGATTTCTGTCCACAGTTGGAGACCCTTGGACCCCTCTCTGTTAAGCTGGGTTTGTACTACTCAAGCAATTTGAGTGGAACTTGTGTCTGGGGCTGCCCACCCGGGGACACTCTGAGGTTGACTTGCGAAGTTCTGTAGCAGAAAATAACTGAATGGTGGGGGTGGGGTGCTGGAGCTGACTGTATCTCTCCCTAGCTGAAATTTAAACTTAATATAGTGAATTATTAGGATAGGGTAGAAGTTGGATGATTTCAAAACAGGGCCAGATGCACTGTCTCACCAAGTAGGTCCTCAGATTCTCCAGCTGAAACTCGAAAGGGGCCTTTTTTTTTTTTTTTTTGAGACAGAGTCTCACTTTATCACAATCAGTAGAGTGCCATGGCATCACAGCTGACAACAACCTTCGACTCCTGGGCTTAAGCGATTCTCTTTACTCATTCTTTCCAGTAGCTGGAACTACAGGTGTCCACCACAATGCCCTGCAATTTTTTTGTTGCAGTTTGGCCAGGCCAGGCTTGAACCCACCACCCTTGGTATATGGGGCTGGCATCTTACACACTGAGCCACTGGCACCCCCCGAAAAGGGGCCTTTGTAAAGTTGTAGGGGATCAGCCACAGTTATGGTTTAGTACTTTGGTAAGGGACTGATTAACTCTACTACCTGAGACCCCCAATTAAATCTCACCCTACCACTTTTAATAACCAAATGGTGGAAAATAATCATGAGGCAGAACCAATGGAAGAACTCTGGCAACATGAATAACCAGATTAGATCAAACCGCCCCCCCTTCAAGGGAATGACAAAGGAGATACAACTGAAGATGCCATGCATAGGCAAATGGCTGAAATGCCAGAAATAGAATTCAGAGTATGGATGGCAAATAAGATAAATAGAATAGAAGAAAAGTTAGAAATAGAAATCCAAAGAGTAGTTCTAAATTTATCTCAGGAAATTAATGAATTCAAAAAGTTACCAAAGATATGGACATAATGAGAAAAGAGATAGCAGAGCTTGAGGAAATGAAAAAATTATTTTAGGAGCTCCAAAATACAGTAGAATCCCTCAGTAATAGAGTTGGCCAAGCAGAAGAAAGAATCTCTGAAATAAAAGACAAAGTTTTTGAATGTTCTCAAATACTCAAGGAGGCAGAAAAATGTAGAGCAAAAACTGATCATTCCCTGAGAGAGTTGTGAGATCACTCCAAAAGATCAAGTATTCATCTTATAGGAATTCTTGAAGGAGAATAGCATGGTCCTAAAGGTACAGATGCCCTACTCCAAGATATTATGGAGGACAATTTCCCAAGAATTTCAAGAGATACAGGAATTCAGGTAGTAGACAGTTTCAGAAACCCAGCAAGGCTCAATCCAAATAAAGCATCTCCGAGATACATTGTGATTAACTTTGCCAAAGTTAATTTGAAGGAGAAAATTTTGCAACCATCGGGGGATTTAACAAAAAAGCATTACCTATGAAGGGAGAAATATTAGAATGACTGATTGCAGATCAGGCAGAAGAGGATGGTCATCAACCTTTCATCTCCAGAAGAGGATGGTCATCAACCTTTAATCTCCTAAGACAAAAAATCTTTCAGCCCAGGATCCTATATTCACCTAAAGAGTTTTATTTTTGATGGGGAAATCAAATACTTTACTAACATACAAATGTTGAAGTTTGCCATAACTAAACTTTCCAGGATTTCTCAGACTATCCTCCACAATGACTAGAACAATGGTCTACCACCAAAGTAAACTCACTCAGAAACTTTTGAAGAAAATCCAACCTATGGGCAGTGCTTGTGGCTCAAAGGAGTAGGGCACTGGCCCCATATACCAGAGGTGGCAGGTTCAAACCCAGCCCCAGCCAAAAAAAAAAAAAAAAAAA
>NW_003852512.1:5907240-5913002 GCF_000181295.1 Otolemur garnettii
AAAATATCATTCAGAAGATCAATGAAACAAAAAGTTGGTTTTCTTAAAAAGATTAACAAAATTGATAAACCTTTGGCTAACCTAGCCAAAAACAGAACACTAAAATCTCTAATATCATCCATCAGAAATGATTCAGGAGAAATAACAACAGATACCTCAGAAATTCAAAAAATCTTCAATGATTACTACAAAAAACTATATTCTCAGAAATACAAAAATCTGTAAAAAATGAAATAATGCCTAGAAGCACACCACCTTCTCAGAATCGACCAGAAAGAATAGAAATTTTGAATAGACCAATATCAATCAATGAAATAGCATGAATTATACAAAATCTCCCGAAAAAGAAAAGTTTCGAATCAAATGGCTTCACATCAAAATTCTACTAAACCTTTAAAGAATACTACCTATATTATGCAAACTTTTTCAAAATATAGAAAACTAGTACCTATATTACACAACCTTTTTCAAAATATAGAAAATGAAGGAATCCTTTCAAACACATTCTATGAAGTAAATATCACCTTGATCCCCAATCCAGGCAAGGACCCAACAAAGAAAGAAAACTATACATCAATTTCATTAATGATTATTGATGCAAAAATATTCAATAAGATCCTGGCAAACAATATTCAACAACGCATCAAAAAAAATTACACACCAAGATAAAGTTGGTTTAATTCCAGGGTTGCAAAATTGGTTCAACATACATAAATCTATAAATATAATACATCACATAAATATAATAAAAAACAAAGACCAACTGATGCAGAAAAAGCTTTTGATAATATCCACCATCCTTTCATAATCATAAAACTTAACAAAATAGGTCATTTTTTAAACTAATAGAGGCCATGTGCAGCAAACCCACAGCCAATATCATATTGAATGGAGTAAGATTGAAAATATTTCCACTCAGATCAGAAACCAGACAAGGATGCCCACCGTCTCCACTGCTATTCAGCATAGTAATGGAAGTATTAGCCATAACAATCAGGCAAGAGAAAGTGATCAAGGGTATCCAAATAGGGTCAGTGGAGATCAAATTCTCACTCTTCATGGATGATATTATCCTATACCTGGAAAATCCCAGGGACTCAACTACAAAAATCTAACAAGTGATCAAAGAATACAGCAGCATCTCAGGATTCAAAATCAATACTTAGAAATTAGTAGCTTTTATATATACAAACAATAGTCAACCTGAAAATATAGTCAGGGACTCTATTCCTTTTACAATAGTCTCCCCAAAATGAACTATCTGGAAATTTACCTAACAAAGGATGTGAAAGATTTCTATAAAGAAAATTATGAAATGCTGAGAAAAGAAATAGCAGAAGATGTTAAATGGAAAAACATACCATGCTCATGGCTGGGAAGAATCAACATTGTTAAAATGTCTATACCACCCAAAGTAGTCTACATATTTAATGGAATCCCTATTAAAGCACCATTGTCATACTTTAAAAGTTTGAAAAAATAGTGCTGTGTTTTATAGGGAATCATAAAAAACCTTGAATAGCCAATACATTACTCAGAAATAAAAACAAATCAGGAGGCATCATGTTATCAGACTTCAGGCTATACTATAAATCTATAGTGATCAAAAACAGCATGGTACTGGCACAAAAACATAGAGGTAGATTTATGGAACGGAATAGAGGACCAAGAGATGAATCAAGCTACTTACTGTCCTTTGATGTTTGATAAGCCTATCAAAAACATTTATTAGGGTAAATCCTCTGTATTTGACAAATGGTGCTGAATGAACTTGCTGGTTACATGTAAAAGACTAAAAATGGATCCCCTTTCACAACTAACAAAAATTGATTCTCACTGGATAAAAGATTTAAACTTAAGGCATGAAACTATAAAAAATATTAGAAGAGAGTGCAGGAAAAACGCTTGAAGAAATTGGCCTGGCAAAACATTTTATGAGGATGACCCCCTGGCAATTGACACAACACCAAAAATATGTTAGTGGGATCTGATCAAACTAAAAGGCTTCTGCACAGACAAGAGCACAGTAAGTAAAGCAAACAAACTTCAGAGTGGGAGAAGATTTTTACAGGTTATGTTTCCAACAAAGTTCTGAGAGCCCGAATCCATAGAGAACTCAAACTAATCAATAAGAAAAGAACAAATAACCCCATTTCTTTGTTGGCAAGAGACATAAACAGAAACTTTTCTGAAAAAGACAGGCAAATGGCATACAAACACATGAAAAACTGCTCATCATCTTTAATTGTCAGACAAATGCAAATCAAATCACTTTGAGATATCTATAAGATTAGCCCACAAAATCCCCAAATTACAGGTGTTGATGTGGATGTGGCGAGAAGAGAACACGTCTACACTGCTGGTGGCAATACAAGGTAATAAGGCCTTTTTGGAAAGAATTTCAGAGAATACTCCAGGAACTGAAAGTAGACTTACTTTTCCATCCTGCAATTCCTTTACTAAATATATACCCAGATGATCAAAAATCATTTTACAACAAAGACATCTGCACCAGAATGTTTACTGAAGCCTAATTCGTAATTTCCAAGCCATAGAAGCAGCCCAAGTGCCCAACAACTCATGAATGGATTAACAAATTGTGTTATATGTATATCATGGAATACTGTGCAGCCACAAAAAGCTTCAGACTTTACATCTTTTATGTTTATCTGGATGGAGTTGGAATATATTCTTCTCATAAAAGTATCCAATGTACTCAATACTACCATGAAACCAACATATAATCACCTACATATTCATAGAAATGATAAAACAACTATAGCCCAAAAAGAAAGAGGGAAGAGGGGGGAGAAGGGGAGGAGGAAGTATATTTTTTGGGTCCTCATGTAAGGTATATAATACAATGGTACATTTCAAAACAAGAATAAAGTTATAAATGTCTTACTACAATAAATAAGCAAGCGAAGTGATGGCTATGTTAATTATTTTGATGTAAGCATTCCACACTTTTTATCAACTCAGCACATTGTGCCCCATAAATTCATCAATGTACATGTAGTAATGGTTTAATAAAGAAAAACACATATGCAAAAAATAAATAACTAAAAATTAAAATTATTACACATGAAAAAAATAAAATAAAATTTGTTAAGACTTATTTTATGGTCTAATGTACGGTCTACTCTGGAGAAATTTCCGTATGCACTTGAGAAGAATGTGCATTCTGGTGCTATTGGATGGAATGTTTTCTGTATATCTGCTATGTCCATTTGTTCTATATCTGCTGTTTCTTTATTGATTTTCTGACCAGATTATTTCCATTACTGAAATTTGGTATAGAAGCCCCCTGATAGTATTCCATTTCTCTTTACTTCTTTTTTTCAATTCTTTTTTTTCAATTCACTTTATATATTCTCATGTTCCAATATTGGTTGAATGTACATATATTTGTATAGATATTTACAGACATACTCACAATTATTATTTCCCATTGAGGAATTTTCGCCTTTATTATTATACAGTGACCTTCTTTTAATCCTGTGACAAATTTTACTTGAAAGTCTATTTTTTCTAATATCAGTACAAACTTCTACCCACTTTTGTTTATCATTTTCACTGAAAATCTTTTTCCATTTTTCACTTTCAGCCTCTGTATACCTTTAAACCTATTGTGATTCTTTTGTAGGCAGATCATTGTTAGCTGCTGCTGTTCTTTTTATCAATTCAGTTTTTTTTTGTCTTTTGATTAGAAAGTTGAATCTATTTTCATTTAAAGTAATTATCTATAGGTAAGCACTTGCTATTGCCTTTTGAAATGGTTTCTGACTCTTGTCCATACTTAGTTCTTTCCTTCCTCTCTTGATGTCTTGCTTTTTGATTTTTTGATTTTTATAGTGATGTTTTGATTTTTCCCTTTTTAATCTTTTATATATTTATTAAAGCTTATGTATTTGTGATTATAATGAGGCTTACATAAAATATTTTATAATTATAACAGTCTACTTTAAGTTGCCAACAACTTAACTTCAATGACATACAAAAACTCCACATTGCTACCTCTCTTACCCCATATTAATTTTTTACTATCTTTTAAAATTTCAGAGTGATATAAGTACATATATTTAATTTACATTGTTTGCATTTGTTGGTGAAAGTTCAAGTTGTATTTGAGTCCTTCACCCAGAAGGTGTGCCATATATCTTTACATTGTACCCATTTGTTCAGGCCCTTCCCTCCTCCCACTTCTTGAATTTAATTTGTGTTTTTCTTCTCATGTGGGCCTGTAGTTATTCATCTAGTAGTTTCAAATTAGTATTGAGACTAATATTATGCTTGTTTTTTCATTCCATTGTTGAGGGACTTTACTAAGGAGATTGTTCTTCAATTCCATGTTCTTCAAAATCTCCACCTTTTTATGGCTGAATAGTATTTCATGGTATTCATATACCATAGTTTATTTAATCCATTCATGGGTTGATAGGCACTTGGGTTGTTTGTGTATCTTTGTGATTGTGAACTGAGCTTCTATACACAATCTAGTGCAAATGTCCTTATCGTAAAATGATTTTCGGTTTCTAGATAAATGCTTATTAATGGGATTGCAGGATCAAATAAAATATCTACTTTTAGTTCTTTGAGGATTCTCCAGACTTCTTTCCATAGAGGCTGTATTAGTTTGCAATCCCATCAACAGTGAATGAGTGTAACTTTCTCTCTGCACTGTCACCAGCATCTGTAACTTTGAGATTTTCTCATGTGGGCTATTCTCAGTGGGGTTATGTAATAACTCAAGATGCCTTTGATTTTCATTTTTCTGATGGTTACAGACACTGAGCATTTCTTCATGTGTTTCTGGCCATTCTTCTGAATTTTTAGAAGAAGATTCTGTTCATTTTTCTTGCCCAATTATTAATCAATTAATTAGTTAATTAGTTTTTGACCATGGGGCTAATAACCAGAATCTACAGAGAAGTCAAGCTATTCAACTTTTTATGCTATTGATGTCACACTTGACACCTTAATGTATCCATCAAGTTATTGTAGCTATAGTTACTTATAATACTTTTGTCCTTTAACTTTTATGCAAGTATTGAAAATGATTTATGTATCATCATGATAGTATAAGAGTATTCTGAATTTGTTTATATTTTTATCTTTACCAATGAGGTTTATACTTTGATAGGTTTTTACATTGCTACATGTCATTTAATTTTTTTTGTTTTTATTGTCGGGGATTCCTTAAGGGTACAACAAACCAGTTTACATTGATTTTACTTTCGTCAGGCAAAGTCTCTCTTATAATTGTGTCCCTTAAATAAATTTCTTTAGGATTTCTTGTAAGTCACATATAGTGGTGGTGAAATTTCTCAGCTTTCTCAATTTAAATCTGGGAATGTCTTTATCTCTTTTATTTTTGAATAACAGATTGGTAAGGTATAGTATTCTTGTTTGCCACAAGTTTTTTTCCTTAATTTTTGGCCCTTCAAATATATCGCCCCATACCCTCTGGGCTGCAAGGTTTCTTCTTATAAATCTTTCCATGGCCAATGGTAGTGGGGGTAGGTCCTCACAAATAAATCTCTCTCACTGCTTTCAAAATTCCACTGTTTATTGAAAAAATTTGATTACCATGTTTCTTAGGATAAAATTATTTGATTTGATCTTCCTTGGGTACTTTTGAGCTTTATAAATTTGAAAATTCATATTCTTCCCAATATTTAGAAAGTTTTCAGTCATTAAGCCATTAATGAAAATATTTTCCTATAATTACTGTACTGAAAGAAAAAAAAATGCAGAGAATT
>NW_003852512.1:5913199-5917669 GCF_000181295.1 Otolemur garnettii
ACCTTGGTTAGTAAGATTGGTGCTACAACAAGGCTCTGTTTTAGGGTCTGCTATAATATTTATATTCAATAATTTGATGGCTTATCATAGGTACCATATTCTTTTTTTTAATTTTTGTTTGCTTTGTTCCTTGAACTGGCTAATTTCAAATGAGTTGTCTTTGAGTTTATCAATTCTTTCTTTTGCATAATTGAATCTGATGTTGAAGCACCAGATTTAATGGTCAGTTCTCTCATTGTATTCTTCATCTACATGATATATGTTTGGTTTGATTTCATAGTTCCTATTTATGTATTAAATTTCTTGACTTTTCTAAGCATTTTCCTTGATTCTTTAGTTGTCTGGGTTCTCTTACATCTCATTAAGCCACTTTAGTGTAATTATTTTGAATTCTTAGTCAGATAATTTATAGATCTCCATTTATCTGGGATCAGTTACTAGAGATGTATTATTGGTTTTCTCATGTTTATCTGATTCTTTATGATCAAAGAAACTTTGCATTTGTGTTTGTGTATTTGAAGGAAAAATTACCGCACCCAGCCTTCACAGGCTGGTTTCAGTAGGCAAAATATTTCCCCTGTCTAATCTTTGGACTGATAGAATTATCTCTGAGATTTATGGGGTTGCAGCTGGATCATGTGGTTGCTGCTGGCTGCACTGCAACTGATGAGCCTTTTACCAAGGAATCAAGTTATTACAGCATGGATACACTCTGATTCCTAGGTGGATTGGACTGCCTCCAAGACCTTGGATAGTAAGACTGGTGCTACAACAAGGTTATGTTTAGGGTTTGCAGCTAGATCTTCAGATATGCTTGTTACCAGGCGCATTGACAACTTGACTCCCACTGTGTTCTTACTGGGTCACTGGGTAGGTCTATGAGTGTACAGTATTGGCCACATACAAAAGCTGAGAAGGGCTAGAACCAAGTCACAGGGTTCACAGACTAAACTAAGGTCTCCAAGTTTGACTCTGTGGGTATGGATGGCCATGCTTCCTACTGGGATTTTGTGTGCTAAGAATTTTCCTCAGAGTGCAGCTAAATGGCACTGAAATCAGATTACAATGTTGCTTCAGAGTTTCCAGCCACAGAGGTTGGCAGGCTTGTTATCTTAGACATGAATTGGTGGGGCTCCTCCCAGTCCCCCAGCAGATGGAGCTATTATCATTACCAAGGCCAAGTCAGGCTGTAGCTAACACCATAGGGGTGAATAGGGAATAGGGCTGTAGCTAACACCGTAGGGAATATCACTCACTGGCTATACCATAGTGGGTGATTCTGAAACCTAGGTGTGGGCCCATCTTCTGAAAGTGAGCCTCCTTGTTCTGAGGCTCCACCAGGGTTTTACATCCTTCTATGTATATCCTGAAAGCCCCAGAAAGGCATTCTGTGGATGGTTGCCAAGTTATTAATATCATGAGAGAATATGAATGAGAGACTGCTATTCTGCCATTTCTCTGATATTAGCCCCAGATAATTTCTCACCTGAGCAAGGTGATTCTAATTCTTATAAAATTAGCAACTAGTTTGTAATGAGAGCCAGAAAAAACTTTAAAACCAAATGGTTTCATAGTATTCCATGGCACACATACACCACAATTTGTTAATCCATTCATGGGTCGATGGGCACTTGAGCTTCATCCATGACTTAGCTATTACGAATTGAGCTGAAATGAATAATCTGGTGCAAACATCTTTTTTGCAAAACCTCACATGTGCACAAATGTATTCATGATCTACGTGCATATGACTTAATAAAAAAAATAAAAAAATAAAATGGTAATTATAGAGTACTTACTGCTCTACTGAATACTAAAATAGTTTATGAAGTTATTTCTATTTCTCAGCTTTCAATCATTCTTCAGTTCACCACACTATTTCTTCCATTACTACCACACCACTGAAGCTGCTATAAACATCAGTAATAACTTCCAAGTCCTCAACACCAATGGGTAACCTATTTATACTTTATATAACTTGGCTTCTAAGCAGCATTGGACACCGGTGACAACTTCTTTTCCTGTGTTTTTCATGATACAATTAAATTTTAACTCTAGCCTCTCAGGCTTCTTTAGCATTTCAGATTCTTTAGCTTGTTTCTTTAATTTTACCAGACCCTCAAACGGTGGCAGTTTTTAATGTTCTATCCTAAGCCCTCTTCTTACTGTTTTCATCCTCAATAGGTTACATCATATACTCTCAAGGTTTCAATGATTAGCTGAGATTTAAAATAAGGGTAAGGAATATGTAGCTTAAAAAGGGAAGGTTTTATATTAGAGTTTTCTGTCCTCTTCCATTAGTCTATGTTTCTATTTTTGTGTCCATACCATACTGTTTTTATTACTTTAGCCTTGTAATATAGTTTGAAGTCTAATAACGTGATGCCTCCAGATTTTTTCTTTTTGTTTAAGATTGTTTTGGTTATTCAGGGTTGTTTTTGGTTCCAAATGAAGTAGATAATTATTTTTTTGTAGATCTACAAAATATGATTTTGGTATTTTGATGGGGATTGCATTGAATCTGTAAATAACTTTGGGTAGTATGCTAAATTTAGCAGTGTTGATTCTACTAATCCATGGGCATGATATGTTTCCTTTTTCATTTATTCGTATCATCTGCAATTTATTTCCTCAATATTTCATAGTTCTCTTTGTAGAAATCTTTCACCTCCTTGGTTAAGTATATTCATAGGTATTCTATAAACCAAATGCCCATAAACTCATGTGTGGGTTAACAAAATGTGGTCTATTTATACCATACAGTATTACTCAGCCATGAAGAAGAATGAGTTAATGTCTTTAGCAATAATTTGGATGGAACTAGAAACCATTATCCTAAGTGAAGTATCTAGGAAATGGAAAAAAAAGCACAACATATATTCACTATTACATTGGAATGAAGAAATGAGCATATATGTGCATCAGGGGAAGAAAATTTCAGTGGAAATCCATCAGGGAGTGGGGGCTGTAGGAGCTAGGTGGGAACCTACCTAAAGGGTACAATGAATATTATCTGGGTGACAGGTACACTTGTAAATATGACATAAGCATTATAAAAATGATTCATGTAGCCAAAAATATTTACATTCACATATGTACTTTGAAATGAAAAAAAAAAAAAAGAAAGGGGAAGGAGAGAGCATTTTAAGAAGAGAGGACAGCATGTGGATATAGCTTGGCATGTTTGGGGCTATAAAAATCAATTGTAATAAAAGCCAATAAGTATTAAATATTCTGTATGTATTAAGTACTAGGCTTTGATCAAAATGTTTTCTTTTTTTTTTTGGCTGGGGCTGGGTTTGAACCCACCCGCCACCTCTGGCATATGGGGCTGGTGCCCAACTCTTTTGAGCCTCAGGTGCCACCCAACAAAATGTTCTTAGTATATTAAATTTATTACTCCTAAACCATATGAAATAGGTATTACTTCAACATGCTCATTTACAGTTGAACGTAGAGAAGTTAGATAATTTGTCTAAATTGTGCTGCTAATGAATGGGAGAACTAGGATTCCAACTGAGGTACATAGGCTCCCCAAACTAAATTATAACCACAATCCCATGGTTCACTGAAGCTTTAGGGATGGCATGACAGAAAGGAGGTTGGACACGACAGTAAGGTCTAAAAAAGCTACTTCAAGGATTTATGCCTGGAATCCTTTTCCTCTCTCCATAGACCCTCCAACACTCCACTTCATCTTATTCATTCTTCAGGTCTAAGTTTACAATTGATTCCTTGTGGGAAGTCTTTCATGTCCACATCAGATTTAATTAAGTTTCCACTATTATTCATTCATAAAGATTGTTCCCATTTATTTTCTTCATTAATTTCACATAGTCATCTGAAACTCAACACAAATATCGTCTCACAGAAGATCAGATTTTATTGCAACAATCTTCATCCTACTTAAACTGAGTTTTTAAATGGCTGTTCCCAAATCATTTCTAACTTTCTTGAGTAAGGGACCTAATATGGCTCATTCAACATGGCATCCTCACATCTAGAACATGACATGGAGCAGACATGTAATAAATATTTCTTACATGAATTAAGGTGAATTAAACTACCACTAGTAAAACAAAGTCATTGCTCTCAGTAATGATCACTTAATTTGTGCTAAGTACAAAGTAGATTACTTTCATATAGTATTGCTATTACAAGCCTTCCTAACCACCTAGCAAAGTTGTATTATAAATTCAATTTTAAAGGAGAATAAATTACATAGAAAAGGTAATAAACAAATCCCTATAATGAAGATAATAGTGCGTGTTTGCCAGGCTCTACGTTAGGTGAAATTTTCATAATATACTTATGACAAAGAAATTGCTATCCTAATATTAGATATGGAAGAACTGAGGCTCAGAAGTTAGGCATCTGTCAAATATTACACATTTATGTATTTATATGTAAGAACAATGAAGTGAACCCAGGGCTTTCTGTTCCTAAAACTTGAGCTCTTTCTGCTGTACC
>NW_003852512.1:5918156-5922123 GCF_000181295.1 Otolemur garnettii
AAAAAAAAAAAAGATTTCAGATCTCCCAATAATTTCATCTTTAATAATTATGTTCAATGGAATTATTTATTTGCCATATGTAGTGCAGCTACATAATTTTGAAAAATTTTAATGGTAGGGAATTTAGTAAAGATGAATCTCACAGGTTCTAGTATTAGAATGTGTTGGTCATAATATTTCTAGCAAATATGTTGATGAAAATATCTTATGATTAAAGTTTTTAATCACATCTCACATAGATGATTACTTAATTATTATCCACAAAGTCTTTGCAACTTTTAATTTAGCCTTATGCATTTTTAAAATGACAGATGAAAGAAATCATCTCCTTAGAATACTAATAATGAAATAAGAAAATCAGATCTCTTAAATAAAATGGAAATTTTTTAAAAGTATTTTTATCTTTTAATATTTTGGACATGAGTGACAGAAAATTGATGCAAAATTTTACATTGCTGCTTTATCTTCAAACTCATTTTACAAGAAAATATGTTTTCTCTAAGTCAGGGATGACAAAAATAGAGTTGCCAACTAATAAATATTCCTAATTAAACTGGCAATGATGTGTGTGTGTGTGTGTGTGCGTGTTAAATTGTGGAGGGAAAATAAAGATTAATAAGGTAGAAACAGTTCTTGCCAGGGAAAATGGACAAACATTATGCATTTCCTTACCTAAAATGCATTAGTGCAGGTGTGAATATCAAAGAGCAAATTATTTGAATTTGATGCTAGGAACCTTGTAAAAAGATTTTCCAAATGTATTTAATTATCCTGATAGTTGGCAAAATGAAACTTGAATTACAATATTCCCTAATTATTGGTTCCCACCCACAATATTGCTAGTCATTTAGTACACTGTATGCAGTTGGTCTTCTAAACAGCTCTTAGTATTTTAATTAATTTTTTTCATAACCTGATTCACCAAATCCTGATAAATAAGAGTGTGAGAGCCCACGGAAGTGGATCTACCATTAGCACACATGTAACAAGCTACATTTTGCAAGTCAGAATCTGATAATTAAGATGGGAGAAAATTCTTACTGAAATTAAATCCTCTTAACACCTTTTGACATTTGAAACTGGTTTGCTTTCTGACCTTTTGTAATACAATGAATCCAACAACCAAACAGGACAATGACATTCTCCAGTGTTGTAATGGAATGAGGTTAGGTAAAGAGAGAAGCAAACATGTGCCTTAATCAATACCCACAGTGGCATAAATCGCTTAAATACAGTGGGTTGTTCAGGGAGGCAGCTACCTAGAAATAATGGATAAGTTCTCAGGCACTTGGCTTCCCTATGGATTATCAGACTAGTTCCTTTTAAGGCATTTAGTTTTAAGAATTAATGTAGGTGTCTTGAACTTCATAACTTATCAAAAATCCTCCTAAGCCACCCAACATGTGTGCACTCACACACAAATTATTTCCCTTATTTCTGCTAAATCGCATTTTCCCTCTTCCCTCTTAATGCCATCTTTACAATGGAAATTACTATTTATAGGTGATAGCAGAGTCCTTATTAGGGTAGATACAATATGAAGCTCATCTCAACAAATACTTTCTGATGAAATACTACATATCGGAATAGGTGTTGGAGATACATAAATTATAGTGGGAAAGAGTTCAAAGGTTAGATTTGAAGTCCTCTGTTCCAGCCAGTACAATGGGTGCCAGAGTTAAGTACATTTGCTGCAGTTTTTCAGGTAAATCACAATTTGCCAGGATCACACTCAACTATAGAGACTTCATATCCTTTTCTAGAGGTTCGTTAAGTGCTGGTACAGAGTCCCCCAAACCAGCAGCACTAGACTCATTTGTTACATATGCAAACTTTTGGATCCTCTGCAAACTTATCAATTAAGAAACTGAAGAAGTCTAGCCCATCAATTTATAGTCACTAAAGTCTTTCTGGTGAATTTGAAACATACTCAGATTACTAAAGAATGACGATTTTAATAGTCTTATATATCTTTTATTCTTTTAATTCTCATTCACAACAAAACAGGTCACAGTGGCACTGGGTCTGACACAGGTTAAGGTGTAGTTTCCTTAAGGTTGAATGACCATGAGGAAGAAGCTCAAGTGGTCCCAAATCTTCTCAGTGGAGATCATCCTCAAGTTGATCTACCTGACTTTTTGAAGCCAGGTTAGATCAACAGAATCACCTGGGCAATCCATAAAATCATCATCGTATGTATAAAATATGTGCTTTTAACTCACAAAGTTGGGGGGGCGATTTTTAAGCGGTGTAAATAAAACATGGAGTGTGGATTATATCCCAAACAATACAAAGGAGCCAATGAATGGGTTATTAAGATACAGTGTTATGGGATCGAATTTGCATTTCTAAAAGATCACTCTTCTTACAGTACAGAAAAATCATTGGAAAAAACAGGCCAAAGAATTTGCATATTTATGCAAGAGATATTAGACCTTGAATCAGAGTTATATATGTCATTTACTTTTTATTGAATTATATAATATCAAAGTTCAATTATGATTCAAAATAACTGGAAACCTGTGTAGCTGTCCATAATGTTTTAATAGGCAGGAAACATTATTTTTTCAACCCCTTCATAAATTAGGTGCAACTTCCCTCCAGTTAGGCTACCTAGGTAAACTTAGGTAACTATATGAGTGTTACTGTAATGTGGTCTGTTCTGCTTATATTCTGTTTCTTCAAAAACAATGTAGAAGCATCTTGTTGATAGAAATAATTCACAACCAAAATAGAATTGGTTGATTTTTTTTGTCACTACACACTATAAGTTGTTAATACTTCCTTCATATACTTCACATGTGATGTTTTGGTGTAAATTATGTAAACATAGTTGCTGTGTTGTTATTATTTAAATAACTAAAATCAGTTAGTGATAATATGTGAGAGAATATAACAGAGTGGATAGTATTAGGCAAGTCTAGGCAAGAAATAAATGGACATAAATACAGAGGCCCTGAAATTAGACAAACTCAAGCTTGAATTCCAGGTGTATGGGTGTACTTCTTAAAAACTGTTATCATGCACAAGTTTAGACTCCTCCAAATCTTCATTCCCAATGTTTTACAGAGTTAACAAGGATATATTATACTTTAAAGTATACCACACACTAGGCCTGAAAAATATTAAGGGTAATACCCCATCATATTAAGAATTATATCTGAGAATACATGCGTAAATTGTTTTTCTAATCTTTTCTACATTTTGGGCCTTAATTTCTTTATCTGTAATCTGAAAGTCTGGGGCTTATGCAACCATTTTTCCTCTAAGAATTTAATAATATTCTTACTTTGGATCTTCTTCTAGATTTTAATTATTTCAAGATAAAGTACATACTTTGCCTCTCACAATGATTTGCCAAGTTAATAACAACAGAAAGATAGAAGCAACTATAATTGCCATATTTCTTTGAAAGCTTTTAAAAATACATTTTCATAACTTGTAAAGTGCATTACAGATGTTTTACTCACTAGCTCTTATTTTGGACTGTAATTTTATTTTTCTTTGTTTCCAGAGCTCTTTTGTGTTAGACATGATTTACTCTCTTAGAAAAGGACGCATCAGGACCTGAAAGTTAAATTTGACATGGTACTTTTAGAGATGTTTTTTACTCTTATGAGATAAAAGTTAGATGAATAATCTACAATTCCCAGACCCAGTCCATCTTATTTTTTTTTTTAAGTATTAGTAGTCTGAAGTCATCCAAGCCAATGCTTGAGTAGCTGTTGATAGTAATATGCTGTACCTTCCTGTTAGGGGTTCAGGTGGATCCCTCTACAGAGTTCTACCGGTGATGGTCATCTGATGCTGACACTTTCCTTGAAATATATATTTATGGGCACTTGGGCTTCTTCCATGACCTGGCATATACCCAGAAGATAAAAAATCACATTACAATAAAGATGTTTGTATCAGAATGTTTATTGCAGCCCAATTCATAATTGCCAGGTCATGGAAGAAGCCCAAG
>NW_003852512.1:5923282-5930311 GCF_000181295.1 Otolemur garnettii
AAAAAAAAAAAAGAAATATATATTTATTTCATTTGCCCTTGTTTGATTTCAGTAGACTTGTTGTTATATGAAATAACAGTTTTCTGTATCAAACAGTCACATCTGTGTACTTTTTACTGAATGCTCATGCATGGAAATTCTAAATGTCTGTGGTTTCTATCAGTTCCTTGAATAGCCACAGAGTTCTAAGACTTGGGGTGCATGTGAAGTTTGCTGTGGTGGAAGAACGGGAAGTAATCAGAGATAAGAATGCCTTAAACTGTAGAAAAGTTTTCAGGGATGTAGGACTTGGGATTGTCTTTTTCTGAAATATATTAATTTATTTGATCATTCATTTATCCCTTATTCTGAAACACATGTCTGATTGGGCAACTACCTTTTAAACACGTTAATTTCTCCCCTTCTTGAACTGTAACACTATTATTGCCACACTATTGATTTTCCGATAAGCTAAAATCAATATTCATTATTACTTCCCTAAAACATTTCCTCTCTTTCAAACCTACTTCCTAATCTCCATCTGTGTCATAATTGTTAAATTCCATCCACATAAAGATTAGCTGTATGCTCCGCAGATATCATCGTTCTTTAGGGCCTGCTATTTCTTTTTCATTGAATGACACACACTCTGTTGTTTTCCCCATAATGCCCTAGGAAGTGAAATGCACATTTTATGCTCTAACATAGTAATTTTCAGCTGGTGTGTAGTGTACCATGACAGGATCTTAGGACTGATGCAAACATTTTTAAAGATCATTAATTACATTATTTTGAAAAACGTTCAGGCCGGATATGGTGACTCACGCCTGTAATCCTAGCCCTCTGGGAAGCCGAGGCAGGTGGATCGCCTGAGCACACAGGTTTGAGACCAGCCTCAGCAAGAGTGAGACCCCATCTCTAAAAATAGTGAGACATTGTGGTGGGTGCCCATAGTCCCAGCTACTGGGGAGGCTGAGTTAAGGGGATGGCTTGAGCTGAAACCTAGAGTATGAGGTTGCTGTGAGCTGTGATAGCACAGCACTCGACTGCAAGCTACAAAGTGAGATCCTGTCTGAAAAAAAGAAAAAGAAAGAAAGAAAAAAGAGGAAAAAAAAAAGAAATTCAAAGCACAGTTTTAAGAATCTCAGTGAAACTAAAATTGTGATTGCAGAATGTTGCTTAGTAGGATGTAAGCATTCCAATTTGTACAGATAATCAGTATATTGAATCCTATAATGGCATAAATGTATTTATGATCTACATACGAATGACTTAATAAAAAATAAAATAAAAACATTACACGTAGTTAAGAATGAAATTGACATCGTACAAAATCTAATTATTGATATGGGAAACTTTCTCAAAAATGCCAAATGGATGGAAAATACAAAACTTATGACTAACAATTTGGTAATTTTGTAAAATGGAGAATGGCAATCCAAGCAATGAGTTACAGATACTCCTAAGGAGAAAAACATACTAGTTGTAAAGTGATTAAATAATAAAAATAAAATTGAATAAAATGGTCTAAAGCTTTTTTTTTTTATTGTTGGGGATTCATTGAGGGTACAAGAAACCAGGTTACACTGATTGCATTTGTTAGGTAATGTCCCTCTTATACTAGTGTCTTGCCCCCAAAAGGTGTGTCACACACCGAGACCCCACCACCCTCCCTCCTTCCTACTCTCTGCTCTTCCTTTCATCCAACCCCCTCCCTCCTTGTCTCTCTCTCTCTGCTCTCCCTTTCTCCCACCCCCACCTTTTACCAGGTCATTAATTGTCCTCATATCAAAATTGAGTATATAAGATTCATGCTTCTCCATTTTTATGATACTTTACTAAGAATAATGTGTTCCATTTCCATCCAGGTTAATAGAAAGGATGTGAAGTCTCCATCTTTTTAATGGTTGAATAGTATTCTACGGTATACATATACCACAGCTTGTTAATCCATTCCTGGATTTGTGAGCATTTAGGCTGTTTCCACATTTTCAAAGTTGTATATTAAGCTGTGATCAACAGTCTAGTCCAAGTGTCCTTGTAGTAAAAGGATATTTTTCCTTCTGGGTAGATGTCCAGTAATGGGATCGCAGGATCAAGTGGAAGGTCTAGCTTGAGTTCTTGGAGGGTTCTCCATACTTCCTTCTAAAATTAGTTTGTAGTCCCACCAGCAGTGTAAAAGTACTCCTTTATCTCCACATTTATGCCAGAATTTATAGTTTTGACACTGGGGTTAGATGATATCTCAGGGTGGTTTTGATTTTCATTTCTCTAATAATTAGGCACAATGAAAATTTTTTCATGTTTGCTAGCCATTGTCTATCTTCTTTCCAGAAGGTTCTATTCATCTCTTTATTTTTATTGTTGTTGCAATTACCTTGGAAGTCATCATCATAAAGTCTTTCCCCAGGCCAGTATCTTCAAGTGTTTTTCTTGTGATTTTTTTTTTGAGGATTTTTATCATTTCATTCTTTAAATTTATGTCTTTTATTCATTTTGAATCAATTTTTGTGAGTGGAAAAAGGTGCAGGTCCAGGTTTAGTCTTCTACTTGTGGATATCCAGTTCTCCTAGCATTTTTTATTTAATAGAGATTCTTCCCCCCAGTTTATGTTCTTGCTTGGTTTATCAAAGATTAGGTGGCTGTAAGGTGTTACTTTCATTTCCTGGTTTTCTATTCAATTCCAAATGTCTAGGTCTCTATTTTTGTACCACTGCCATGCTGTTTTGATCACTATGACCATGGAGTACAGCCTAAAGTCTGGTATGCTGATACTCCTGGCTTTGTTTTTATTACTAAGAACTGCCTTAGCTATATGGAATTTTTTATGGTTTCATAAAAAATGAAGAATTAATTTTTCAAGTCTTGAAGTATGATGTTGGCATTATAATAGGGATGGCATTGAATTGTAGATTACTTTGGGAAGTATTGACATTTTATGAATGTTGATTCTTCCCAGCCATGAGCATGGTATGTTCTTCCATTTCTTAATATCCTCTGCTATTTCTTTTCTTAGAATTTCATAATTTTCCTTATAAAGGTCCTTCACCTCTTTTGTTAGATATATTCCTAAGTATTTCATTTTCTTTGAAACTATGGTGAAGGGAGTGGTGTCCTTAATTTTTAGCCTCTCATCTTGGCTGTTATTGGCATAGTTGAAGGCTACTGATTTGTGAACATTGATTTTCTTTTTTTGGACATTGATTTTATATCCTGAGACATTACTGTATTCTTTGATGACTTCCAGGAGTCTTGTGGTTGAGTCTTTGGGGTTCTCTAAATAAAAGTTCATATCATCAGCAAAGAGGGAGAGTTTGACCTCCTCTGCTCCCATTTGGATGCCCTTTATTTCCTTCTCTTGCCTAACTGTATTGCCTAGACCTTCCAGCACTATGTTGAATAGTAGTGGCAATAGAAGACCACACTGTCTTGTTCCAGTTTAAGTGGAAAAGATTCAGTTTTATTCCATTCAGTAAAATATTAAAGCTAATAAGTGAAATAAATTTGAAAGATCTCATTGTTTTCGATGTAAATTTAATTCAAATAATTCTATAGGTAGACACACTGACAAACTTTTCAATGATTGTATTTTTTAAATCCTATGTATCAAAGAATTAATAAGAAATTACTTTAAGTTGACTTCAGATTTCTCTCAGCACACTTAACTATCACAGAACACTAGAATAAAATCTTAGAATTTGAGAAAAGTGGTTTTCTACTGCTACCCACAACCAATTTATAATTCATCTGTAAGGCCAAATCTTCAGCCTCAGGGCCTTTACATTGCTTTTCCAGTCTTTCTTAAATTTCCTTATGATTTGCTCCCACAATTCCAAAAGGTCTCATATATAACCGCCTCAAAAATGTCTATTTTGTTGAAAATGACACCCCTTATCACCTATATTTTTAGTATGTTTTTTATAGCTCTCATCACTACTCTTTACTTGATATTTATTTATTTTCCACTGCTTGTATTATAGAATATAAACTAAACTAGATTAGGGAATATATATATATATATGTATATATATACACATATACATATATGTATGTATATATACACATAGTGTTTTCCCTTGCATTCATAATGGCTAAAATGGTCATAGATGCATGCTAGCTACTTAACAAATAGTTTTAAATGAATAAAATTTATGAATTCCATAATAACCTCTTATCTGGACTACTTACTGGTGTCCCTGTTCCCAATTTACACCATCCCTCTTCCTGATCCATTATCCAGATAGAAGCTAGACTGAAGTTTTTTAAATATAAGTGAAATTATGGCACTCGTCTATTCAAATGTCTTTAATAACTTCTCATAGCATTTAAAAAATATTTGAAATAATCATGGCTGAAAATTTTGTATATATTCTGCTTTTTTGGTGACCTCTTCATCCTCACTTTTTTCTCTATTCCATACCCTGAGAGAAGACAAGCAAACAGAGTGAATAGCTTGCTCCTGGATTTAATTCAATTATGTAAGGATATCAAGCATTTCTAAATTGATTTATAAAGTTAATATATCCCAAATTAAAAGCCAGAGGGCTTATATTAGAAGAAACCAGAAGTCTGACCTAGTGTTTTAAATGTATTTGAAGCCATAAAAAAAACAATTTTTAAACAATTGGCCCCTCTTCCTAGAATAATTTTACAGGAGAACCCCCCACCTCTTTTATAGCCTCCACACATTACTATTTTAATAAATCATGCTCATTCAATCATACGATCATTTTGTGTCCTTTCACTATCTTCTCTATAACTTTTAAAATTTCTGTATCCACTGGAGTACAGCTTGTTTCTCATTATGCTTCCTCAATTTGGTCTCCCTTTCACTCTATTTGCTATATATTTTCTCCTGTTTATATTGGCAGTTTGTGATTATTTCTTTTTTTTGAAAATATAGTTTTCTACTCCATTTTCATTGCATTTTGCCAGTAGGTCAAATTACTCTAAAATTAACCAAAAGTTAGTTAGAATTTACTTCAAACAATAGGCATAAATAGACAAGAATAAGAAATACAGAATTAGAAATGGATGAATAATAAAGAGGAAGAACTTACAAAATGATTAAATTAAATCAATATAACAAACTGGATTAATTAAAACTGATTTTGAGAAACACTCTCAAAGCATGGTTTTCCTCTGCACTCACACCACAACAAAATGGAGCGGTGGTTCTTACACATTATGTTGGGGACACCAGCTGGGTTTTCTCCCCTTCAGTTCTGACACTGCATACCCAGAGACAGCGTCAGATTCTACAAGTTGAGGCCTCAGTCCCCAGGAATGTGTCCTTCTCTGGTCACAAGTCTGAGCCTCCAAAACTTCTGACCAACTAATTTCAAATCACAGTTCCCACACTCACTCTATTGGTTAGATTAATTTGCTAGAGTAAATCACACATCTCAGGGAAAGATTTGCTTCTCTGGTTTATTACAAAATATATCTTCAAGGATATAAAATACACTGGTTTATTACAAAATATACCTTAAAGAATACAAATAAACAGCTAGATAAAGGAAGTGATACATATGGTGATGTCTGGAAGGGTGCCAAGTACAAGAGTTTTTGGTCTTTTTGGAATTGGAATGCTTTGCTCTCACTGCAGGTGGATGAGTTCAAGTTTACCTCCCTGTTTGCCACCATGTATTCAGGTCTCCACAAACTCCCTGAACCCTATCCATTGGGCCTTTTATAGAGACTTCATCAGTCGCCCAGGATTGACACATGGGGAGTCCTTTCAAAATGTGTTCTGACAAAAACGGTATTATCCAAACTCAGCAAAGCCTGTTCAGATTCTGTCTGCTCTCTATGCAGCATTCCTTCCTTAGGACATGGCCTCAATGGAATCAGGGTCTTTTGACTCACAATATGACCAAAGTCCTGCTTTGGGCAGGTGAAAGGAGGACAGGACAAGGTTATAGAGATAGATTCTGATTTCTAAGGTCTGATTCATAGACCCAAAACACCCCAACATTATAATAAGAGACTGCAACAAGGGCTATGAGAGTTATGAGCCAGGAGCTAAGGATGAAAACTTATCTATATTTGCATATCATCATAATATCATAACTCTTATTAAGTGAATTTTAAGAGACCTAAGTATTAATACTTAGGGTTTCATTGAAACATTATGGGGATAACAGGCAAGCACCAGTCCGAAAAGAACTCAATAACTGGATAAAACATATAGAATACTTCTTTTATTCATTACCTATACATGATTTGCACAGAAATTATTCAACAAATCAAAAAATGTTAAAGAATAACATAAAATACAGATTTCCCACTGAAAGATAAACTTTTCTTCATTTTACTGTAGTGCCTTCTGACATTTATATATAGAACTATATTTAGAATATTATACATAAATTTTAATTATATATATCATATTACACTAATAAGTAAGTATATACCTATATAATATCAGAAGATACTATAGCAATATGGAATGTGAATATAGCATTTTTTCCATTAGCATGTATATAACTAATAACATGACAAACAGTGATGTTTTGTGTATTGAATTTCACAATGAGAGAATACTTTATATCATTAAATATATACTCGGAAACTTGATTAGTATGATGTATTCAACTTGTCCCCTATTGTGATCCATTTAATTAGCTTAATGTTTTTGGAATAATACGAATACCTGCATAAATATCATTCTCTCTCAAGTTTTGAATTTGTGTCTGAATACGTCCTTCATATTGATTCCAACAAAAGATTAAGTGATCTATAGATATGCAGCACATAGCTATAAAGAAAATTAAGAGAAATTTAAACTATTATGCTACAAACTGAATCCTGTCTGCAAAAATCCACACATTGAAGTTGTAATACTGAACGTGGTTATATTTGATAAGAGGGTGTTTAAGGAGATAATTAAGAATAAATAAGGTTATAACGGTGGGACTTCAATGTTATAGGAGTAGTGTCCTTATAAAAAGAAAAGACAACAGAACTGCATGTGCATGGAATATAGGCCACATCAGGACATATTGAGGAGATGACCATTGTGTGTTAAAGAAAATGGCGTAAGGAGAA
>NW_003852512.1:5931014-5932492 GCF_000181295.1 Otolemur garnettii
TTTCTATTATAAATTATTGACTAATATCTCTCTTATGCATTAGACATTGATCCCTTTATCATTTGAATACATGCTGGGGATAGTTTCTGAGATTATACCTTGATATAATTAAAATTTAAGTACTAAATTTAAATTTAAAATTAGTTACCTTATTATTTTTATTCTTATCATTTTAATATTCTCCAGAGAAATGCTAACATTCAGTATTATAATTATGAGTTTTAAAAACTTTTTCTAATAGCAGTTTCTTAAGGTTCCTGATCTGACTTATTTGGACTATAACTGAGGCTGTTCTAATAGTTTGCACCATGTTGACTACTAGAAGAATAGAGAAATATATAATATATATTTTATGTCAAAATCTGTTAAAGAAAATGGAGACACTCTCAAACACCTATAATACAATATGCCACTGAAATAAGCATCACAAATGGACTCCAGAATTGGATATATTTAGATACTTTTTGGTATAGAAGTTGTTGCTACGGTAACCAGTAACAGCTATGAATAATCTGGCCATAATCTGAGCACTGAGCAACATTATAAAGCCTCATTTCTATCATTCCCTTTACTCAAGAAATTTTGATTACATATTGAGAGAGAATTAAACACTCTGAGCTGCATGTACTACAATTTAAATAGCATAAAAACAATGAAATACTTAGGAATAAACTTAACCAAGAATTGTACACTGGAAACTACAAAACACAGATGGAAGAAATTAAAACTGACACAAATGAATAGAAAGACACTTGATGCTCACATATTAGAACAATTAATATTCTTAAGTGTTCATATTACCCAATACAATCTAGAGATTTCAGGAAATACCTAACAAAATTCCAATGACATTTTTTAATAAAATAGGAAAAAAAATATAACATTGATATGGAATCGCAAAGGCTACAAATAGCCAAAACAATTTTGATCAAGAACAAACCTAGAAGCATCGTATTTCTTGATTTCAATTTATATTACTAAGCTACAGTAAACAAAATAATATAGCAGTGGTATAAAAACAGACCAATAGCCCAATAGAATACATCAGAGAGCCCAGAAATAAAGTCATGTATACAGTTATCTGAGTTTCACAAGGTACTGTGTCTCCACAGTGGGGAAAAGACAGTCTCTTCAATAAATGGTACTGGGCCTCGGTGTGGTGACTCACATGTATAATCCCAGTACTCTAGGAGGCCAAGGCAGGTGGATTGCCTGAGATCACAGGTTTGAGACCAGCCTGAGCCAGAGTGAGACCTCCTCTGGAAAAAATAGCCAGGCGTGGCAGGTGTCTGTAGTCCCAGCTCCTGAGGAGGCTGAGGCAAGTAGATTGCTGGAGCCCAGGAGTTTGAAGTTGCTGTGCGCTATGATGCCACAGCACTCTACCGAGGGTGACAAAGTGAGACTCTGTCTCAAAAAAAAAAAAAAAATTAAAAAAATAAACAAATAGTACTGTGAAAACTGGATATCCACAAAGAAAC
>NW_003852512.1:5932512-5937319 GCF_000181295.1 Otolemur garnettii
AAAAAAAAAAAAAAAAAAAAGAAAAGAAAAGAAAAGAAACCAGATCTTATATTAGTCCAAGTGCTACAATCAACTCAAAATGGCTTATAATCCTAAATATCACACCTGAAATCATAAAAATCCTGAAAGAGAACAAAGGAAAAATGTCTTTAACAATGGCATCAGCAATGGGATGGTAACAAACTAAATACCTTTTTACAGCAAAGCAACCATTCAACAAAATGAAAAGGCAGCCTACAGAATGTGAGGAAATATTTACCAACCATGTAGCTATTAAATGGTTAATATCTAAGCTATGTACAGAAAGCAGACATCTTAATCACAGAGAACATCTCTCACTCAAAAGAAACAAACAAGCAAATACAGAAACAACAAAATCCAACAAAATATTTCAGTGCTAGTGTCTTTTTTGATAAACTGTCTTCTTTTCCTTTGGGTAAATGCCTAGTAGTGAGACTGTTGGATCAAACAGGAGATCTACTTTTGGTTCTTTGAGATACCCGGGCATTTAGTACAGGGATAGAGAGGGGGCAGGATAAACTCACACCTAATGGATGGAGCACAATTATTATGGGCAAAGGACACACTTACCCATCCACTTCAAATGTACAAATGCAAATTATGTAATGATAACATGTGTATAACTGTAATAATCTAAAATAAAAAGAAAAAAATGAACAAAACTCTGAGTAAAAAAGATTTTAAAAATGGGTAAAAGGACTGAATAGATTTTTCTCAAAAAAAGACATACAAATAGCCAAGGGGTATATGAAATTGTGCTCAAAATCAGCATTCAGCAGGGAAAAGCAAATCAAAACCACAAAGTGACATCACATCACACCTGTTAGGATGGCTATTATAAAAAAAAAAAAAATCAGAAGATGTGCATTGCAAAGACTGTGAAGAAAAGGGAGCTCTTGTGCACTGTTAGTGGGATATGAATTGATGGAGCCACTATGGGAAATAGTATGCAGGCTTCTCAAAAAATCAAACTACGACATGATCAAGGAATCTCACTTCAGGGTATATACAAAAGATAATTAAAATCAGAATTTTGAATAGATATTTGCACTTCCAAATTCATCACAGTATTATTCACAATAGCTAAGCTAAGGAAACCACCTACGTGTCCATGGGCAGATGAATGAGGAAATGGGATCTTAGTCAGACTTAGAATGAAATCCTCTCATTTGTGACAACGTGGATGAAACTGGAAGATCTTGTGCTATGTGAAATAAGTCAAATGCAAAAGGACAATTACCACTTATATGAGGGATCTAAAATAGTCAAATTCATAGAAGCAGAGTGTAGAGTCGTGGTTGCCTCGGCGAATGAGGAAAGAGGGACAAGAGTGAGGTATTGGTCAAGAGGTACGTAGTTTCAATTCCCTAAGGTAAGTTATACAGATATGCTGTACAATATAGTATCTATGCTTAACAATTCTAAAGTTTGCTAAGAGTATAGATCTTTTGTTAAGTGTTCTTATAAAAAATGATAAATAAGGAGAGTGTGAGGAAACTTTTGGAGGTGAGAGACAGGTTTATGGTAAAGATTATGGTGAGAGTTTCACAGGTATATACTTATGTCTAAACTCAGCAAGTTTTGATCATTAAATATGTACTTTTTTCGCATTAATTGCATTTTAGTGAAATGATTTCAAGAATGTTCACGTCATCATTTGTGGCTTTAGTATTGGCAATCACTGCTACTTTTATGCATTTTTTTTTGTCCCCTGGGGAAGATGGCCTTCTTGGAAACCATGTACTTTTTTGATGCTCTGTCTCTCTGGACATCCTAAACTTTTAATGTAAGTTTCTGGAGCTCAACAAAAAGAATATAAACACTTTAAATGATAAATAGTGTTCACTTTGGCTTAGGGCATCGTTGACATTGTTTTTGGTTGCAAAATATGTGAATTGGGTCTGCTGCCAGACTCTTCTTTTTGTGTGGTTGAAAGTCATAACTGGGAACACTCACTTAAGATATACACTATATCTGGTCCAAACTGCTGCCTGCTATGTCTGCCTCTAAAAGTGTCTCCTTGAGGCCATCTAATAGTCATCAGAGCAGTCGACACTGAAGCTTTCCACATGACTTATTCTTTTACCTTCCTTCCAAAAAGTGGAAGGGAAGAAATGTTCCTTGGAAGTCATTGATTCACTAGCATCAATAATTGCTTGCACACAACAAACAACTCATTGTAGGTTCTGTCTTGCAAGGATTATAGCCATTGTAGAAAATAAGAAAGCTGAGGTAGAGAAAGTGGAAACACAGAAGGGGTCGTTAGCCCTAGTCTCCAGCTGGAAAGTGGTTGAATCAGGTGTGTAACTAGACCTGGACAGCTCCAAAGCCTCTTCCTTTTTCAAGTGTACGTCACTAATCAATAACTTAGGTCAGGTTTCAGAGAGGGGATCTAGAAGAGAGTTCACAGGCCAAATTCTATGAAAGGCAGAAGAGGCAAAATTCAGCAGTATGTAGCTTCCTGCCTCCACATCAGGATCTTCTTGTGATTGTGTAATGAATTTGTATTAACTTTCATGGTTTCATATTCATTTTTATTTTATTTTTTCTTTTTTGAAAGAGTATCTCACTCTGTTGCTGTGGCATCAACCTAGATCACAGAGACCTCAAACTCCTTGGATAAAGCAATCCTGCCGCTTCAGTCTTCCCAGGAGCTGAGACCATAGGCAACCGCCCCAAGTCTGGGTAATTTTTTTTTCTATTTTTAGTAGAGACAGGGTCTCAGTATTGCTCAGGCTGTTTTCGAACTCAAGGGATCCAGCCACCTTGGCCTCCCAGAGTGCTAGGATTACAGGTGTGAGCCACCGTGCCTGGCCTCATGGCTTTATGTTCTATATCCAAAGTACAGAATTTATTTTGTGTGTGTGTGTAAATTTCTTCAAATACTTACATGGATACTGCAAATTATTAGCCTTTACAGCTTCCTTCCCAAACTTCAAAGGACTCTATACCCTTTAATTACTCACCTACATTTGGAAGGCAAGGCAAGAATAATTACCTTCCTTGAACCAAAGGAAACTAAGAGGTCAAGCAGTTCCCTGCAGTTGCCACAGTAAGAAAGTGATAGAGTGAGTCAAGAATTGGAAAGCATCCTTCCTCACTTCAACACTGTATTTAGCCATTTGCTTTTTTATAATCTTGTAAAATAAGGGCATTTCTGCCGAGTACGGTGGGATGAATTATTCTGCCTGTCACTCAGAGAAAGATGTGTTTGCTAGAGATAGGAGAGAGAGGAAGAGAACAGTGAAACAGAGATATAGCAGAGAGACAAGAGCTCAGAGACAGCTTTTGAGTACGTGCATAAGGAGTTAGCTGTCACATTCCTTGTGTGCAGCAACAAAGAAGCTTGATCAAGAAAAAGGGAAAACTCAAATTACACAGGGACAAACACATACTAGCAGGCCAGAATTATTTCCCACCACAGGTGCTGCTGCCCAGCAGCCTTAAGCACAGATGGGGGGCACGATATAAAAGAAGGCACAGACATAAAATTTCAGATCTTTTACTCAAGTATCTTTTTGCTCACTGCCACTGGAGTGTTCCTTGAGCCTCTCCAGGAACTCTGAAGAAAGAACTAAATGAAAAGAAAATATAATTTGAAAAGAGAGAGAGAAAAAAAAAGATGCTGAGGCTCTATTCAGTAGGGAACAAATCAGGTCAAAATTAGACAATATTGAATTAGCAAACATGGAGAAAGATGGTAATCCTTTTCACTTTAAGAGCTCGTTGCAGTGTGGTCCCATGAGCTCCTGATTCCTCTTAAAGCAAAGCAACCATTACAGATTCAGGAGCTCACTAGAGGCGGAGTGTGCCATAGTATGCACTCATCGCATGGTTTTTCTGAAATGAAAGAAAAGTTCAAAATACTGAATAAATTGTTGTTGTTGTTTTCAAATAAACCACAACCCATGAGTAATCACTTTTCTTCTGAAATATTTCCCACTTAAGCACTCCATCTATAGTACAGAATAAAACCAAATGTGCTAAACCTATATGTGATATAAAAAGAAAAATCAAAAATATAGTGAGTTAAAATAAGAGTGTTCCAAAGAGTTTTCTTAGTTTGAGTCCATTTGTTTGCTTAAAGAATGCGCAGTCATGGCTACAATATGTTGGGCAATATATGTGCGTAATTCAAATGAGCACTCAGATTGGCTGACCATCTTGCTACACATCCCTTATGGTTTTATTTTATTACCCTCCAAGCCAACCTTTATACATTGTTTCTCCTCAAATCTCTTGTACTGTGTCAATGAACTAGTAAACTGATTTGATATTTAGTTGTGAAAATAAAAGCCCATAGCTGAGAACTTTCTCATGACCCTACCAGTAAACCTCTAAAGCAGTGGTTCTCAACCTGTGGGTCCTGACCCCTTTGTAAAAATGAAAATACATCGCGGCATTAGGAAGGTTGAGAACCACTGCTCTAAAGCTACCTCTCTGTTTTCTATATCAATGTTATCTGCTCTTCTCTTGTCAGTTATAATGGACGGAGTATCTGTTTCCATTTAGGTCCACCCTGAACACTTGTGTACTGGAGTCCATTTCCTCTTGACTCTCAAAGATCTTAATTCTCCTCTCTCTCTCTCTCTCTCTCTCTCTCTCTCTCTCTCCGCCCCCCATTCATTTCACATGCATTGTGATTTTCTGCCCTTATGCTGATCATTATGATCAACAATATAAGCATAGATATGTTCAATTTCTTACTCTTTGATTAACAACAACTACAAAAATATGGTTGCACTCAAATCCCTTCCAGGGATTCTCCTATTTAATTTCACAGTAA
>NW_003852512.1:5938393-5939016 GCF_000181295.1 Otolemur garnettii
CTTAGAATCATTTGACTTCCTATAATTCTGACTTCTGACTTGCCATCACTTAAAGCCAATCACCATTTACTCTGTCTGATTCATAACTGAGGAGTCTGGATCCAGGTCACAATCTCAAGTATTATTTTTTCCAGTCTGACCATGTACAATTACAAAGGCCTCACCTGACAAGCTTTCCTGAAGAAACTGCTTACTCACACCAGACTTGGTGTAGAGTGGATGCCTTGCGGTTTCTAACTAGAGTTGCCAGCAGGCTCACACCTCATCATACTGCCTCTGGCTGACCATGATTTTAGGTGCATATATTCATCCTATTTCCAGCACCTTCATTTAGGGCTTTCTTTATCTGGTCTTTGGTAAACCCTTCCTCAGATGTGGAGTTATTTGAGAAAGAGGAGGAGAAAATGATGATACTTTCACTCTCCACTCTGGCTCAGTACTTTTCACTCCTGGAATTTCTCCTAAGCCCTGAATCTATAAAACTACAGAAGCTTTTTTAAAGTATATAAAGATCAACATTCATATTTTCTTTATATATATGTATGTATCTATGTATCATCTATTTATAGCAATGATTTTCAACTGGTGTGCCATGAGAGGATCTTAGGCATGCCACAAAAAAC
>NW_003852512.1:5939305-5940278 GCF_000181295.1 Otolemur garnettii
AACTAATACAACCATTATGAAAAGAAGGATGGAGAATTTTTAAAAAATTAAAAGTTGACCTTCCATTTGATCCTACAATCCCATTACTAGGTATCTTCCCAGAAGAACAAAAATCATTTTTACCACAAAGACATTTACACCAGAACGCTTATTGCAGTTCAATTCACAATTGCCAAGTTGTGGAAGCAACCCAAATGTCTGTCAACCTCATGAATGGATTAATAAACTGTGGCATATGTATTCCATGGAGTACTATTCAGCCTTAAGAAAAGAGGGAGACTTGACATCTTTTTGTTTCCCTGCATAAAGGTGAAACACATTCTTAGTAAAATATCTCAGGAATAGAAAAAAAATCATTGTACTCAATACTAATACGAAAGCAATATATAAACAACTATACACCCACATACAAATGATAAAACACAAATATAATATAGCAAGGGGGCGGGGGGAGGAGGAAGGGCGATTGGCAGGATATCACCAATATGCACTACGTGAGAGTGTTCAGCACACCATCTAAGTGAAAGGTTCAACTACAACTTGAACTTTACTTTAGGAATGAAAACAATATAACCTAAAAATTTGTAGCGTCATGTTAATTTGAAATTTTAAAAAGTATTTTGTCAACCAAAAATAAAAAAAAAAAGGTTAAAAACAATCAATCTAGAGAGAGAGAGAAAGGGAGAATCTTCTCTTGCTACAGTAAGATGACCAGCTTGTCAATGGTGATTCACTTGACTTTCCACCCACTGTGTTATAATATGGGTAAAAGAACAGAGAGTGTTGAGTGCTTCCTAGTTTCTTATCATATAACCCAGAAATTCCCCTGGAAATAACTTAGATGGTCTTTAATGGGTAAATGGATGAACAAATCACAGTATAACCTTGCAGTGCAATACAACACAGCAGCAAAACAAATCAAAACACAAAATTTTGATATGCAAATGTACAATGCACACAATTTGGAAAATGT
>NW_003852512.1:5940457-5951496 GCF_000181295.1 Otolemur garnettii
CTCTTTATCCCAATTGAGGTGTTGGTTATACAAATCTCTCTATATATTCAAATTCATAGAACTGTATACCAAAGCATATTTTATTGTGCAGTGATTTAAAAGATATAAATGTTAAAAGTGTGTTATTAGTAGTCAATCAATCAGTGTTATTTAAATTTAAACTACAATAATTATGGGACTGATTTTTAATAAAATGAGCTAAAATTACTCATACTCATCTAGGATTTTCTCAGATAGTTTTTACTTATATTCATTCTGAAATATTTTTTAAATAAGTTTCCTTTTGTAACCATCCATGTCATTCCAGCAACCCACACCTCTTTTATGCAGTTCAAGCAGAAGTTACTGCTCAGGGAGGATCAGTTGTAAGATAGCGAGTGAGACTGGTGCACAGACATTTCACAATGTTTTTGTTTTTCAAAACTTGTTCTTCCTGGTGGTTCTTTTGTTTCCTCCACCTTGCTATGAGTGCTTGAGTGAACACATCTGTTTCATAAAATTGACGTGAACAAACTTCTGATTTTGTTCTCCTTTATTCCACAGAGAAGAGGGTGTTCTAAACTAGGGTTGACATTTAATAATTGCATGATGCATTCCCTGTGCATTGAATTCATATACATTATAAATAGTTTATGCTAATAATTAACTAAATGAACATTTCCCAAGAACTAACTGACTGTCATTTATGGTGTTAGGTGATGGAGATATAAAGATGAGCAAGATGTGTTGTCTGAAGATAAGGACATCTTAGTCTAATGAAGGTATTAAAAATGGCTATATGAACAGAAACTATCAATGTTTAAGTTACTTGGGGGACATAATGCTAATGGAGAAAATATTACCTTCTTGGCATCTGTAAGGTCACTGGTGAGTGCACATATTAAATGCTTCTTTTTTTTTTTTTGAGACAGAGCCTCAAGCTGCCCCCCTGGGTAGAGTGCCGGTGGCATCAAAGCTCACAGCAACCTCCAACTCCTAGGCTCAAGTGAGTCTCCTGCCTCAGCCTTCCAAGTAGCTGGGACCACAGGCACCTGCCACAACGTGAGGCTATTTTTTGATTGCAGCCATCATTGTTGTTTGGCGGGTCCAGGCTAGATTCGAACCCACCACCTTAGGTGTATGTGGCTGGAGCCTTAGCCACTTGAGCCACAAGCGCCGAGCCTTAAATGCTTCTTGATGGAGTGTCTGTCAAGTTCAAATAATTTATTCACATGCTAGGTTTCATTTAAGATACATTCAACCATCCTTCAATTATATTCCAAGCACAGTGCTCGATAATAGAAACATACAGATGTATAGGACAAGGTTTTGCCCTTCAAATGGTTCAAAATCTAGTGGAGAAAGTTAGACACACGATGTGGTTTACAGGAAAGGAATGAGCATACGTACAAAGCATAGAGGAGATTGGGATAAAGTCTGCCAAGGGGTTAGGAGGGAAAAAAGGATAGCTTGAAAGTTCATGGTCTAACTTACTGTAACATGTCACAGTACTTGACATTATGGATCTATCATGGAAACTCTCCTTCAGCCTCTGAATGCCACATTTGTCTCGTTCATATATGAGCACTATTGATACTCTTTGTATTCTTTCATTCATATGGCCTCTAACTGATGCTTAAATGCTACCATCTCCTAGCATTAAATCCTTTATTTTAATATCCTCTTATCATAAGGCAGTGGTTCTCAACCTTCCTAATGCCACAGCCCTTTAATACGGTTCCTGTGGGTCATGACCCACAGGTTGAGAACTGCTGTCCTGAGGGAATTTTCTGGAGAATCTCAGCCAGTCCTGTGGCTCACATTACCGCATGTACTACCTCATCCATGACTTCTTCATGGATTTCATATGCATATCTAATTGACTATTCTGTGTTTTATGAATTCAATAATTCTTCTATTTGTCTAATAAATATATCTTAAATGACTGCTATGTACCAGGCACTTTGCTAGGGATGTAGTGGTGAACAAAAGCAGATGTAATCATGTTTCATAGATATACTGAAGACATTTAAATGTTAGCATATTCAAACCCAAACAAGTGTATTTTATCTCCTAAAGAATAACAGTTTACACATAGATTCTTCATTCAGAGCCATGGTTCTGAGAACGTTATATACATGAACCTAGTTAATCTCAATACCAAAGCTATGAGGTCTCCCTTGCATCCCTTGTACAGATGAGAAAACGGAGGCAAAAGAGCATGGAACGTCTTAACCAGGGTCTCACAGAAAATACTTGGCCCACCTGTGTTAGAAATAATCAAGGAGATCTCTTTCTAAAGCTTGTTATGATATCATTTGTATTATACTTCTTCTGAAACAACACAAAATATTCTCTGTCTCAAGGATACCACCTGGTGTTCTAGGTCCGCTCCTCTCACTTATTGTTACCCTTATCCTCTCTTTTTCCTTATCCTTCCCCTCTCCTCCTCTCTTTTTCTTCCTCCTTTCACCTACTCTTTTTTTTTTGTACTCTTCTCCTCCTCTCCTCCTCCTCTTCCACCTCTTTTCTTCTCCTTTCTCTCTATCTCTACTCCCAAAGAACCAATCACACAATCTTATAAATTTGACCTCTTTTTTATTTTGAGGCAGAGTCTCACTATGTTGCCCTCAGTAGAGTGCTGTGGCATCACAGCTCACAGCAACCTCAAACTCTTGGGCTCAAGTGATTCTCTTACCTCAGCCTCCTGAGTAGCTGGAACTACAGGCACTCACTACAATGCCCAGCTATTTTTTGATGCATTTGTCTTGTCATTGTTTAGCTGGCCCAGGGCCAGGTTCAAACCTGCCCCCCTTGGTATATGTGGCTGGCGCCCTAAGTACTGAGCTACAAGCACCGAGTCAATTTTACCTCTCTTAATAGCATGCATTGTCATATTGTTCATCCTCCATATTTATACTATCATCTGCCATATGAGCAGCAGTCCTCATCATCTTTTGCCTGGGACATTTTTCAATTCAACTTCCATAAAGCTGCCATTATAATTTATCTAAAAAAGTCAAAGGTGGCTGTATTATGCCTTTATTTTTAAGCCTTTTTAATGTCCCCCATTCTTTTCAGAAACCTCAGGATATAAAGGGAACACTTCATAATCTGGTCTCTGACATCATCTCCAGAAGCATCTTCTCCGGTTCATCCTCAAATGTTCATTGACAACTCTAAAATGATTGCAGTTGCCCACACATGTCATGTGGTTTTCAATCTCCACACTTTCTTTCATGGTCTCTTCTCTGTCTGAAACTCCTTTCTCTAATCCCACCTGATGTGTTGTTTCTGCTCATATTTTCATAAGTCAGCCAAACCATTAGTGGTCTAACAGCCTTCTCAGTCTGACTTCCAGTGGGTTTATTGCCCTGTATCTGTATCTTCACCTGGGATCTCACAATACCCTTTCTCATGATTGTTTCCTGACTTACCCTAGACTGGAAACTCCTAAACTCCAGTGACCTCTAATTTTCCATTTTCAACATCCCTGACTTACAATGATCCCTGATAATGCTTATCACACTGCAATTTTAAATTTATCTATATGATTATTTGACAGATGTCTGTCTCCCTAGTTCAATAGAGCAACTATTTATGATGGCAAGAATTATGTCTTTTTGTTGTTGTTGTTGTTGTTCCACACTGTGTTTCTAGTGCCTCACACATTGTTTTGCACAGAGCACATGAAGAACAAAAAGATTCACTTAAATGGCAACTGTTTGCCAAGTAGAAAGTTAAGTAGTAGGTATCCAGAAAGAAGCAAAGTTATGGTCCATGCCTTGTGGGATCTTAATGCTGGAGACATGAAATAACCATACATGAAACTATATAAAATATCTACATGGTAAATAATAACATTTCCTGGCTCGGTGCCTATAGCTCAACCGGCTAAGGCGCCAGCCACGTACACCTAAGGTGGCGGGTTCGAATCCCCAGCCCGGACCCGCCAAACAACAATGACGGCTGCAACCAAAAGATAGCCGGGCATTGTGGCGGGCACCTGTGGTCCCAGCAACTTGGGAGGCGGAGGCAGGAGACTCGCTAGAGCCCAGGAGGTGGAGGTTGCTGTGAGCTGTAATGCCATGGCACTCTGCCCAGGGGGACAGCTTGAGGCTCTGTCTCAAAAAAAAAAAAAAAAAAAAAAGATAATAACATTTCCAATATTGTGTATAGTTCTGTCTTCTCATTATACGATAAGAGGGGAGGTGACTACAAAGTAAAGATGTTGCTCATGTGATATTATAGAAGAGATATCAACAGAGACAAGTCCTTGAATGGCATTCATTAGCACATCCCGAGTGCTTAAGCTCAGAAGATAGTAAAAGATTTTAAAGGTTAAGTGAGGGGTCACCATACTCTATAACCTGTCATGCAAAGTAGAGTAGGAAAAAAATCAATTTATCTTCCTTTCTCTTTCTCCTCATACTCTCTGGAATCCATTGCAGATAAGAAGAGTTGGCTCTACAAGATTGGCCTAGATCAAATGACCTTCAAAAGGAGGCATATATTTGGTACCCAAATTTGTTCAGTATTTCAACAAGTTTTCTAGTTGCAACATATTTTTTTGTACTTATTATTCTTAGATGGCTTGTGTGGCATCTAAGTCCCTGATAACAAATCCTTCAAAAGAAGATAATATGTTTTTCTCTAGCTACTCTACCCAGACTCCTATGGAGTGCTGACTGGCTGATTTTGGAAGACTCCCTTCAGAAACAGCAGTCCAGTAAGATTAAGCTCATTGCCCAGGGTCATAAAGGTAGTAAGTATCAGAGTTGTGATTAAAAGTTGTGATTAAAAATTTGAGATACTATGTGGAAAATTCCTGGCACCTGGTAGGCACTGGGTATGTGCTATTACCCTAATTAATAAGGGCAGATAAAATGCTGAATAATGCAACCCTTTCAGGTCCCCTTCTGTGCTTTGAAATGTGATCTTTTCACAAATAACAAAAGGTATTATGGGGATCCTGCTCTATCTCTCTAAATAGAGCCTATTATAAAATATAAACCATCCACGTATTAGAACTTTAAAAAAATTTTTAAATGAATCTCTGCATTTTTTTAAAAATTTTCTTTATGATTTAATTAGACTTAGTCTTTTTCTGTTCCTTGTTTTGACTGGTGTCCTCCCAATCTCTGCAGCTTTTTTTTCTATGAATACTTATTAACAGACATTACTTAGTCATATGGCTGCAAAGCTTTGCTTTGACCCAGGATATTAGGGCTTGTTTTCATTTTTGTGAGCATTATAAATAATAGATAATAAAGTTTTAAATGTTGCATTCAGTTGGGTATTTGAATTCCATATTTAATAGAGACAACTGTACAGATTTGTAGAAATGTTTCTTGCCCATTCATGATATCTGAGGCAATCATTACAATTTGTTTTTATTATTTGGGATTCATTGAGGGTACAAAGAATTAGGTTATGCTGATTGTGGTTGTTAGGTAAAGTCTCTCTTGTAATTGTGTCTCGCCCCCCAGAGATGTGCCATACAAGTGTTAACAATTTTTGCTCCTGATTATTATTTTCATTGTAATTTTTCTTTTCCTGAGTCTGGACACTTTGAGTTTGGACTGATTCCACTTAAGTTCAGGGTTTGGCATACTAAGGCCCATGGGACAAGTCCTGCTTGTCACCTGTTTTATTAAATATCATTTTATTGTATCATAGCCACATCCATCACTGACATATTTTCTATGGATGCTTTTTGCTACATCTCATATTATTCTATGAAACAAAAGTCTTGCGCTAAAAAAAGGTAAGTAAAACATTTTTCCATCTTTTATACTGAGCAATAATCTTACTTCTTAAAGGAGCCACTGGCCCAAATAACACATTCCCTTTTGGCATCCCCCTGAAGCTCCATTTCTCATAAAGTGTGCTGAGATAATTGCTCCCTGCCTACCTGGAATAGCCTGCTTCTTGACATTCCTACATGTTTTGGTTGTCTTGCATTATGTTACCACATTTATGAAGTCATGAAGTTCTTATGAAAGAAACCAAGGTTTCTTGACCTCCGTTAAATTATAGACAAGTAGACTTCACCACTATTCTGTACTTTGCTATTTCTCCTAGTTCTCCTTTACTTTGAAATGTTGTACATATTTCAACAAAAAGATTCAGAAAGCAGTTGCAGATGAATTTAATGAGCCCATGAGGGAACATTTTGAACTTGTATTGCATGTGATAAATACAGCCCAATACAGGCTTTGCAAAAGAAATCTAACATTTTAAGATTAATAACAAGGCTTTTGGAAAATGTAAAGAATGACCACATGATAGCTGTTTTAATAGAAGTTAAACATTACAAACATTTTGATATGTCACATCTATAGTCAACCTGCATTTGCCTAAATTTGCATTTCCGACTACCTCAGGCACTGTCTCTTGCTTCAGTCAACGAAAATATTTCCTTGTTTTAGAGTCGTAAAAGGCATAAATCTACAATACATTCCTCTTGTAAAAATAGTCATGGAATTTAAGAGTTAAACATTGCTCTCAGTGCAAGCATATAGTTCTTAGTAATATTATATATAAAGGATGATATACCATAAAGTCACATATTCTAACTGGGATAATTACATCCAAATGTATCTAAACCTCCTTATGCTGCCTTAAATTTATAAGTTTCTTATCTAGTTATATGAAAATCCAGACTTTCTAAGGGTAAGCATTTAACTTAAGAACTAGTTTATCATATTATTTTTTTTGTGTGGTCAAAGAGATAGAATTTCAATAGTCAGGCAGTCAGTATAACTATCTTCAATTTACTACCTCCATTTTTGTGATAAGGGAGGATCCAACATAACAGAATGTTTCTAAGTTTAAAATACATTGCACATTTGATGTGAACATACAGAGTATGACTTGCTGTCTCTACAAAATAATAAGCAAGCTTGCTTTTTGACACATCTATCATGTTACCTGTTAGAATATCAAGCATTTCTATCTGGATTTTAAATTCCTCAATAGCTATTGATTCTGTCCTGTTGTACCACTTGGATCTTGGGATCATAAATGTTCTAAATCTAATAACTTCAAAGTTGTACAATTCCTATGATTTTATTTTAAACTCATTTGCAAATTACTTTGATGTTTTTAATGAGGTAAAAACATAAACTGATATTGTTTTAGTATCTAGTCAACATCCCAATGAACTTTTGTCCTGGAAGATATTTGTCATTGTTTAGTAATTAATTTGTCATTGTAAGTTGAAGGGTTTTTTATTTAAAGAGCACAAGAAAGGCATAAAATGTATATGTAATCTGGTTTCAAAATATTCTGAATACATGGACACCTATGTATCTACTACACAGTTCAAGAAATAGAGCATTAGCTGTGTATTTGAAACCCTTGAATCCTCTCTATCCTCTTCTTTCCAATCAAAAAGTATTAAATTTTTCATATCCCATTTATTTATTTTTGGTGTTGCTACAATTTCCAGAGAGGTCTTCTTCATAAGAAACTTCTTCACAGCCAAGGATACAACCAGTAAAGCAAAGAGACAGCCTTCAGAATGGGAGAAATTTACTTGTTATGAATCTGAAAAAGGACTGACAACTAGAATCCACAGAAAATTGAAATTAATCAACAAGAGATAAGAATCACTTTGATAAGTGGACAAGAGATTTGAACAGAACCTTTTCTGAAGGAGACAGACTAATGACCAATAAACACATGAAAAAATGTTCGTTGTCCCTAATTATCAGAGAAATGCAGTATCAAAACTCTGATATTTCACCTAACCCCAGTGGCAATAGCCCACATTGCAAAATTCTAAAGCTGCAGATGCTGGTGTGAATGTGGAGAGAAGGGGATGCTTTGACACTGCTGGTGGGAGTGCAAACTAATACAGCCTCTACAGAAATAAGTAGAACTCAAAGAGCTAAAATTAGACATTCCATTTCATTCCACAAGTACATTACTAGGTACCCACCCAGATGAAAAAGAGTCATTTTATCTCAAAATTTGTACTGGAGCATTTATTGCAGCTCAATTCACAACTGTAAAGACATAGAAGCAACCCAAGTACCCAGCAACCCGTGAATGGATTAGTGAACTGTAGTATATGTATAGCATAGAATAGCATTCAGTTATAAAAAGTGGGAGACTCGGGCGGCACCTGTGGCTCAGTGAGCAGGGCTCCAGCCCCATATATGGAAGGTGGTGGGTTCAAATCCAGCCCCAGCCAAACTGCAAGAAAGCTGAATGTTGTGGCGGCAGTCTGTAGTACCAGCTACTCAGGGGCCGGGGCAGGAGAATCACCAAAGCCCAATAGCTGGAGGTTGCTGTGAGCTGTGATGCCACAGCACTCTACCAAGGGTGACAAAGTGAGACTCTGTCTCGAAAAAAAAGTAAGAGACTTCATATCTTTTGTATTTACCTGGATGGAGCTTAATCACATTTTTCCTTGTAAAGTATCACAAGAACGGAAAAGCAACTATCTAATGTATTCAATACCAATATGAAACCTATAGAAAAACCACTACATACCTCGAAGAGAGAAAAACACAAGCATATTCAAGTGAGGGGGAGAAGGCAGAAGGGAAAGAGGAAAGGGGAGGAGAGGGAAGTGGGTAAGCTTTCACATAATGTACCCAATATAAATATGTACAGCACACCCCCCTGGATGAAGGGCTCAACTCTAACTTGAACTTTACCTTAGGAATGCAAACAGTGTAACCTAAACATTGGTGCCCTCATATTAATCTGAAATTTAGAAGAAAAAAAAAAGACTGAATATATGACAGTGGTCTCATGAGAATAAAATAAAGCCAAAAAATATTATAACTACTGTCCTGAGTTTGTACTAGCAGCCACTTGCTGACTTTATAATTTGATTACATATGTGGTGTATACTACAAAAATATCTATACTAATTGATTTAACCTAATTTAAAAATTTCTTTAATAGAGTAGGATTGCTTAAATTCTTCTAGAGTTTATTTTTTCACTAGCTTTTTTCAGGTTTTTGTTAAGGTCATAATTATATTTTCAAAGCTGTATAATATTTCATTGTATGAATATACTATTTATGTATATAATTTGAAATAACTGCCATTTCTTTACAAACCTTATTTTCTTTCCCACCCATGTGAAAGTAAACTTCACCAGGCAAGGTTTTTTCATTTATTTTCTGTTTCTTTCATCACTGCATCAATAAGGAAAACAAACCACTATTACAATTCGATAAATATTCAATGTGACATACGAATGAAATTCTTCCAGAGGTAAATGTTTTAAAGGTACAATAGACACAAATATGTATTAGATGCCAGTAAATATTTTTATTTTTATAAAATTCTTGACATTATCCATCAACACATCAAAATTAAATACCACAGACACATTTCAGCCTCACAAAATTATAAAAATATCTATGACAAGAAAAAAGATTCACCAATATAAAATCCAAAGTAAACTCACACTCTGCTGGTAGGTATCCAGATTACTATAACAACTTGAAAAACATGTTGACTAATATGAATTATTTTTGAAAACAATCAAAATATGAACGAAAACCCATAATAGGAACAATGCAGACTGTATTCCATTTATTCGACAAATATTTATTGATTGTATACTGAATACCTGTTAAGCATTTCCTATAAAATAACCCATCCAATTATTACAACACCCCCATAAAGTAGACACTATGAATATGCCCATTTTATAGATGGGGAAACTGAGGTACAGAGAAATTAAATAACTTACTTCAAGTCACAGATACTAAGTGGAAGAGTTATCAGGTTGATCCTGGAAATCTAGCTCCATAGTCCAAGTTCTAAAAGATAACTTCCTGAGAATGACAATTCAGAAAATAACATATGAGAGAATGCTAAAGAAAGTCAAGATCATCTATAATCAAATGGTACTTGAGCCTTTACTCAACCATGTCTTAAATATTTCTCCACCATTGTCCCATTTTGCTCAATCACACAATTATATGAAATATTTTTTCAATGCTCCAGACTAGCCTTACGATTCTAAGTTTAGGCACAACCTGAACTGAACTTCTGAGAAGACTGATAATGGACTTAATTGTCTCTTCCAGCCTAAAAGTTTTGTTTTCTTTTGTTTTTTTAGGATGTTTTGGTTTATTTTTAATTTTTATTTATTATTATTATTTCATTGTTTGAGATTCATTGAGGGTACAAAGAATTAGGTTACACTGATTGCATTTGTTAGATGAAGTCCCTCTTATAATTGTGTCCTTCTGCTTCCAAGAGGTTTGCCATGCATTGCGACCCCCATCCTTCTCCCTTCCCCCGTCTCCCCACTTGCTTGTTCCTCTACTTGCCTTAATTAGCTCATCTACTGCTGTCATATTAGAATTGAATACATGAGATTCTTTCTTTATTCTTCTGATGGTTTACTAAGAAGAATGTGTTCCACCTCTATTCAGGTTAATACAAAAGATGTGAAGTCCCATCTTTTTAGTGGCTGAATAGTATTCCATGGTATACATATGCCACAGCTTGGTAATTCACTTCTGAGTTGGTGGGCATTTAGGCTGTTTTCACATTTTGGCAATTGTTAATTGAGCTTCAATAAATGGTCTAGTGCAAAGGTCCTTACTGAATTGGGATTCTTTTCCCCAGTGTATGTTCTTATGTGGTTTATGTGGTTTATCAAAGATCAGGTGGCTGTAAGTGATTAGCTTCATCTCAATTTTCTATTCAATTTCAAACGTAAATGTCTCTACTTTTGTGCCAGTACCATGTTGTTTTGATCAGTATAGCCTTGTGATATAGCCAAAAGTTTGGTAGGGAGATACTCCGACTTCGTTTTTATTACTAAAAATTGCCTTGGCTATGCAGGGTTTCTTCTGGTTCCATACAAAATGAAGAATTATTTTTTCCAAATTTTGAAAATTTGATGATGGAATTTTAATAGGGATTGCATTGAATCTGTAGATTGCTTTGGGTAGTATAGACATTTTAACAATGTTGATTCTTCCCAGTCATGAGCATGGTATGTTCTTCCATTTGTTAATATCTTCTGCATTTCTTTTCTGAGGGTTTTATAATTTGCTTTGTAGAGGTCTTTCAC
>NW_003852512.1:5952209-5980182 GCF_000181295.1 Otolemur garnettii
AATCCCACTCTGCTGCTCAGGCTAGAGTGCCCTCACATCAACATGTTCACAGCAACCTCATACCCCTGAATTCAAGCAATTCTCCTGCCTCAGCCTCCTGAGTAGGTGGGACTACACCCTGACACCCTGACTAATTTTTCTATTTTTGGTAGAGATAGGGTCTCACTATTGCTCAAGCTGTTCTCCAACTTCTGACCTCAAGTAATCTTCCAGCCTCAGTTTCCCAGAGTGCTAGGATTACAGGAGTTAGCTACTGCACCTGGCCTAGGGGAGGAATTTTATACTTCTCTTCATTTTTCACATAAGTATATTGATGTTTCTTCATCTAATACCCATTTACACCAGAAAGAGTCTTACCAGAATTTCCTGTTTTCCAAATTGCAAAAAGAGTTCTAGAATGTTTCCTGTACAAAATATTTAAGAAATTGTCTCTCCATTGGACTGGCAATCTCAGATAAAGTAATCAAAATATAAATCATCATGAGATGGGTGACTAGCACTCGGAAAATATATTTTGCAACCAGTTTTTTGTTAATTATCTACATCTTACAGAGCCAAGAGTCTTCATTTAGAGGGAAGAGAAATTGATGGTCAGAGAAGACTCAATTAAAAATTGAACTTGAATGCTTTACTAAGAATAATAATATGTTCCACTTCCATGCAGGTTAATACAAAGGCTGCAAAGTCTCCATTTTTTTAATGGCTGAATAGTATTCCGTGGTGTACATATACCACAGCTTGTTAATCCATTCCTGGGTTGGAGGGGATTTAGGGTGTTTCCACTTTTTGGTGATTGTAAATTGAGCTGTAATAAATAGTCTTATGCAAGTGTCCTTATGGTAAAAGGATTTTTTAAAATTCTGGAATGGAGAAGCATGAATCCTATGTACTCAATTTTTATATGAGGACAATTAATGACAATTAATTACATGGTGGAGGTGGGGGAAGGGGAGAGCAGAGAGAGAAAGGAAGAGGGAGGGATGGGGGAAAGGAAGAGAGAGAGAGAGTAGGAGGGAGGGGGGTGGGGTCTTGATGTATGTCACACCTTTCGGGGGCAAGACAGGATTGTAAGAGGGACTTTACCTAACAAATGCAATCAGTCTAACCTGGTTTCTTGTACCCTCAATGAATCCCGAACAAAAAAAAAAAAAAAAAAAGAGTGTGTGGAAAAAAAATGAACTTGGAGAAAAGATTTTTTCTTTTGTGGTAGGAAAACATGAAGACAGGGACAGACAGTTAATGCTAGGTATAGGAGTAGCTTAGAAGACATCCAGACAAGAGCAATGTATGCTCGGGATGCAGTACACCATGGATACAGCAGAAAATAATGTAAAATTCTTGCTATTTGGAGTTTACATTTTAGTGTGGAAGGAAGAGGTGGATATAAATGAGTAAGCAAAACATATTATATGCTTTTTTTTTTTTTTTGCAGTTTTTGGCCTGGGCCAGGTTTGAACCTACTACCTCCAGTATATGGGGCCGACACCCTACTCTTTTGAGCCACAGGCGCTGCCCCATATTATATGCTTTTTAAAAGTGATCCAAAGTAAACTAAAGCAGGGTAAGGTGAATATAGACAGTAGTAGAGCAATGGTGGGGAATTGTTATTATTCTATATGTTTATCACCAATATTATGGTAAATGAGCAAAGAGCTGAAGTAGATGAAGGATTTTCCAAGGAAGAGGAAAGAGCCTATTTAAAGGCTCTGAAGGGAGGGGTTCATGGAGCACTAGAAAAACATCGAGAGGGTGTATGTGGTGAAGTAGAGTGATCAAAGGGAAGCAAAGTGGGAGACGAGGTCAGGGAAGCAGAGAAGTAGATGCGAGTGAAGGGACTGTGTAGATCTTTGGGGCAAAGACACTGGCTTTTGTAGTGAAAAGGCGTCATTGTAGGCTTTTAGGTGGAACAGTGACAGGAACTGACCTAACTTTACCAGTTACCTGCTGTGTTGAAAAAGACAATAGAGGGGCATAGGTGAAAGTGGTTGGGAAGCAGAGATGAGATGAAAGATGCTGGTGCTTTGGTCAAAGTTGTATCACTAGCAGTAAAAAGGAAGGGTTGAATATTAACTATATTTAGAAGGTAGTGCCAAAAATTTTTGCTTACTTTTTGGATGTGGGATGGAAAAGGCAATGAAGTCAAAAGTGACCCAATTGTTTTGGCTGGAATGAGTGGAAAAAATAGAGTTATCAGTAGGATGGGGAAGATTATATAAGGCCAAGTGTATGTGGTATGGAAAGCAGAATAGGAATTCAGTTTATAAATCTTAAGTCTAAGCAGCATATAATCTGTTCCAGTTATTTGCTTCTGGACAAAAACCCAGCCCCACAAATCAGTGGCTTAAAACACATATTTCACCCCAAAGTCTGCTAAATTGCAGGGCTTGCTGGGCCTAGTATGTCTCTGTTCCACTGTGTTAACTGGGATGGCTCAAAGATATGGAGCTAGAATGATCTGAAACTTCACTTACTCCTATGTCTATCAGCTTACATTGGCTGTCAGCAAGGATCTTGCCTATGACCATCAGCCAGAGCATTTTAAAGAGATCTCTTCATGTAGCCTGTGCTTTCCCATGCATGGTGCCTGATTTAAAAGGGCAATGAAATACTATTTCACCATAAGAAGATGGTGACCTCACATCTTTTGTCATATCCTGAATGGACTTGCAACACATTCTTCTTAGTAAAGTATCACACGAATGGAAAGGTGGGTATTCAGTGTACTCAATGCTAATATGAAGTCAGTAGATGATCCAATGCATGCCCAAACAGGAGAACAACTAATTTCAATTCAAATTGGGGGTAGGGGGAACAAGGGAGTGGGAGGGAGTTGGGGTACTTCCCCTGGATGGGCATGGGATGGGGGAGTTAGCATACCTTTTGCGTGAGGGACATAACCACAAGATGAACTCCACCTAATAAAAGCAAATACTTTGACCTGGTTGCTTGCTCCCTCACGGGAACCTGAAATAAGTTAAAATGTATATATGTAAATAAATAAATAAATAATATAAAGAAATAAAAGGACAGATGACCAAGAGAAAGGAAAACCATGGATCGCTTTTGATGGCCTGGCATTGCACATTACAAAATGTCCAATAAAGTTGCATTCTGTTGTAGAGGCACAGCCAAAGCCTACTCAGGTTCAAATGGAGAAGAAATAGACATCAGCTCTGGATGAGGAAGTGGCAAGTTTCTAGTAGAGTGTATGAGATTGGAAATATTGCTATGCCCATGTTTTTGTAAAATATAATCCATCACAACATCCAAATCAAGATAATGACCTGGCAGTTGAATGTGTGATCTGATGTTCAGGGTAGCAGTGTTTTCAGAGACATAACAGAAATTCTTCAACAACAGCAGATCTAAATAAAAATGACTAAGTAATATCATCAAGGAGATTAATATGGCTGGTGGAAAAAAGGCCTAAGGCCTGCATCTTGGATCACTCCAACATATAGAAACCAGAAAGAAAAGGGGAAGAAGATTGCGCAGACATGATAGCGAGGAAGGGGAAAAAATAAACAAGGGAGATTGATGTCCTGGAAGCCACCATAAAAAGTGTGAGTAAAAAGAGTCATAAACCGTGTGAAAAATTGCTAATGAGTTGAATAAGATCAGGAAAAAAATAGTGTCCAGTCTTATTGGAAAGGTAGAAACTACTATTTGCCTTGATAAGGGATGGTGTGGAGAAATGGCATGGGAAAGTGGTTATGTATAAAGTGGTTAAGCAGAGAAAGGGAATAGAGAAAATGGAAATGAAAAATAAAGATATATTTTTGGATATGATTTCCATTCCTGAGATACTTTACTAAGAAGACTAATTAATAAAAAAATATATTTTTGTAGAAAAATCTGGGTTTCTGTGGTTTTATTTTATTTTTGCATTGTGCATTCTTTTTACTTAGATTTTACATATTTTATTAATTTTCCTATTGCCACTGTAGTAAATAACCACACATTTAATGGCTTAAACCAAGAGTTATTCGTTGTTTTATGGTTTGGAAAATAATAAATAAGAAATATAGTTTGGGAGGTCAGGAGATGGAAATGAGTCTTACAGGGCTAAAACAAAGGTGTTAGACAGGACAGATTCTTCCTGGGTTACCAGGGGACAATGCGTTTCTTGTTTCTTTCAGCTTTTGGAGGCCACCAGCACTCCTTGACTTATGAGAGCGTTGCTGAAATCTCTGCTTCCCCCATCACATTGCCTTCTGTCTGACATTTCTGTGTTTCTCTAACAAGGACAGCTGTGATTAAATCTGGCCCACCTAGAAAATCTAGGATAATCTCCCCATCAGAGGATCCTTAACTTTTACTCATATCTGTAAAGCCACTTTTGCCACAGAAGTTGACATTCACAGGTTCTAGGGATTAGTACATGAATATCTTTGAGGGGGGTCATTATTCAGCAAATCATCATGCTTATCAGTTTTAAAATAGACCTCTAAAAGCAGAATTAAAATGGCCTTTATTACTGGGAAATTGTTTTTCCTTTGTAATATAAGATTTTTAAATATCTACTCTTTTCCCATTTCAGTTTTCTCATGCTAAGAATATAAATCACTTCTATCTTCATTGTTTTAATACTATGAGAACAAGAAAAGGTCACTGTTATAGGGCCGTTTAAAAGAGAACATGGAATGATGTCTGTGTGTATTTATATCATCTTTGCTCCTACGAAGTCTTAAATATGTGAATGTATATATCTGGAAAGAGAGAAGGGAGCTCAGTGTGTGCCAGGTGCAGAGGCAGCAGCAACACATGTTTTGTCTTATTCCAACACGAAAGCTCGGCAGGTGACAGCAGGTGTTAGCACTGGGAAAACTGCTTTCCAGAGATGTGCTTCTGGTCAATGTTAATAGCCGTGATATTACAGGGTTCTGCAGCCATTTTTCAGAATCCCTTTGTGATGTGCAGCCATCTCAATTTATTAGGATACATTTTGGAGTTCAGGGAAAATTATGCCATCCTTTGAAGAAAGATATTGAATTGTGCCTACTGTAAATTCAATGAAAATTAAATGGCAAGGTAAGGAGTTAAGTCCTCACATTGTGGTAAGTAGAGAGTTTTGCATTCAAGAATATGGTGAGTAACTTTTAGTCCAGAATTTGGAAGATGGATGGAAAATAGTAAATCCAATGTAAATATAATATAATATGCTCTGCTATGATGTTATATATATGTGTGTGTATGTATACATATATATATATATGTATGTTTGTTCCAGACAATATTGTGAGCACTTTATACATTTCCACAAATGTAATACTCACAATAACCCTATGAGATGAAGACTGTTATTATATGCAATTTCCCTATGAGAAAACTGTGGCACAGAGAGGAGAAATAATTTTCCTAAGGTCACAGAGCAAGTAACGAGTGATGCTACAGATGAAACCAAATCATTTTATCTACAATCTGTTCTTGTGCCCACTACACTATACAGTTTTCTTATTTTGAAATAAATGTATTTGCTTGCTTTTGGATATTTTATTCTAAGTTCATTTGCAAATGTCCAATGAACAAACTGGAGTAGTTCATTATATGAGTGGGTTTCTACATTAAATACAGAATGGAAATCACTCTTGACAATGGATCTAGACAAACTTCCATGACATCACGTAAAGGCAACTACTGCTTAATAATTAAAATGCTAGCCATTTATATGTACATTAATTTTTTTATTCCCATATATAATCACATTTACTACTCCATAATCACCTGTGAATAAAACAGGGCCCTCATTTTAGAAAGCAGTCTCTGAAGCTCAGATCAATTAAGGGATTTGTTCAAGGTCACAAAATAGGCAGAGCTGGCCTGTTGGGCAAATAGACATCGGTTAGGAATCTCAGTTCTCAATGAAAGTTATTTTAAAATATTTATTACTAAGTCTTATTATTTACCTTGGCAGTGGTAGTGGCAGCACACCCCCAAATTGGTGTGTGTGCATGGGCACGCACATGCATGCTTCAGGAAAAGACAAATGGCTATAATTTCTACATTTTAAGAGTTCTATGATTTTCTGCACTCTGTGAATATGACTTTATTAAACACATTAATAGACAACCCAAACTATATTTTTGTAAGAGCTCAATTAAGCATGGGATTTATGATGGGGAAGATGTTATTAACAAGGTATCCGTCTGAATAGTTGCCAAAGATAGGACAACAAAATTGTAGCACAAGCTATGAAGTTTGAGACCTTATGTCAATCAAGGTAAGAAGTGCTAATTGGTATACAAAGCTAGAAATGTGAGTGTCTTACTAGAGCAAATATTTATCTGTCCCTTAGTACAAGTCCAAAGTTATTCTAGCGATCAGCTCTTCTCTGTGATAATTTGTGACTAGCACGTCAGAGTCCCCCAGGTCCAATCACAGGGAAAGAGGGAGAAGGTAGAAAGCAAAAGCATGCAAGATTGTTCAAGGGATTTTAGAAGCCCAAATTGTAGTGATGCGCATCACTGGCATGCCATTTTATTGTCCAAAACTCAGTCACATTGTCTCTTTTAGATGTATGGGAGGAGAAGGGAGTTCTTGATAACGTTGTCCTTCTGTGTTCTCATGAGGAAAAGAAAAATTTGTTGAACACACACAATTCATTCCACCACAGAAAGGCACACCAAGAGTTTCGCCAGCTGCAAAGGTATCCTTTCTTGGTCCTTTCCACATGATGGAAGATTTCCATTTTAGAGTGATACATAGTTGTACAACAAAAGCACTGTTCTCAGGTGTGGCATGCATGGATGGAGTGATCTCGGCTCTACAAAGTGTGTTACAATCCACAAAGAGCCTTGTAGAAGTATCACTTGACTTTCATGATAATCTTCTGAACCACTTGAGCAGGAAACATTTTCCCATTTTCTATAACAAGAAAGTGAAATTCTGAAAGATTAAGACATTTTTCCTAATTTGACATGGCTAGCAGAAAGCCAAGCTGAAAGTAGAAGCTGAGTCTCAGAGACCTGGTATCTAGTACAGTGGCATTCCCATTATCCTGATTTACCTCTAAACTTAACAGCATTGGTGTTAGGATCCCTACATTAAGTCTAGCCAAGAAGGAGCAACAAAAATGTGGCACCAGCTATGAAGTTTGAGGACTTATGTCAATGAGAGTAGTAAATGTTAGCTCTGAAATATAGGTATCGAAGGAGTTTTTATTTTTAGTATTGGATTATTATTATTTTTTAATATGGGCTTCAGTCACAACCAAAACCTCTGTCAGCCAATAAGTATTTATTGGGTACCCACAAGGCAGAATAATGCTGTTTTGTAATGCCTCTAAGGAAATTTGTACTTTGTTAAGTATTACAAAACTGACTTCCACAGAGTGAAAAAATTTTGCTTTATGTTCAGGCAGAATATTGATCTGAGTGAAAAGCTTTCGGGATGATTTCAATACAGCAAGACTTTATAATGTTGATAAGCCAGGTCAGTTTTTCTTAAGGCTTTCGATATGGAAATAGCAACAGTAGAAATGCAGCCAATTAGTGTCTTGGAAGAAAGAAATTCGTTCACAGTTCAAACAAATAATCTCTAGTATTATACCAGGCTTAGGTAAAAATAACAGTCAGGTCTGTATGTTGTGAGCAAATGGGTGAAAAAGAGCCAGTGGCTGACAGGCTTACCTGACTATGATTATGATGCTTCTGAGGTGCAAGGTGTTGCCAATACCATTGGAATTATGAGCCTCACTGTTCAGAAGACTTGAAGGTAAAAATTATTTGCTTACTTTCTGACTCCATATTCAAGATGTGAATTTGAGATTACTCTGTGAGGTAAACTATAAAACTCTAAAATATCCTATGGTAGAAGAGATCAGTAGTCTACAGTGACATCCTAAAGAGATTAAATAGGTGACTAGTACAAAGTCGCCAACTACACTGTCCATAGGAGGAAGATATAATGTATATAATCAAATAAAAACAGTTATACTAATTTAATATTTGATATGTGCCAGGCATATGCTGTCCATTCTCCATGCCTAGGCTTAATAAAGCTTTGTGTGGCAACTAGCGATTAAATTATCCTTTTTAGCCCCATTTTATAGATAAGGCAACTGAGGTTTAAAGTGATTAAGTAACTTCCCCACAGTTGCATAACTAGTTAACTATGAATTCAAAATTAGGATTAAGATGCATATGGATCATATTTCTGATCTTGATCAGAAGCTCAAGAGATATGCCACCTGTCTGACCATCAGAACACCTATGGATATTAAAATTTCAAAGGCCTTATTCCTGCCTTACTGGATCTACATTTTAAGGCTAGAATCTAAACATTTATGCCTGGACAAATCCTCACATGAGACAACCCTGCAGCCAGAAGGAAGGATAACTGCTGTAAGCTACACTGCATAAACAAGGAATTATGCAGTTATGCAAGAATACTAAGTTGGCCCCCAAAATTCTAGTTCTCTTGTGTACACAGGTTGTATAATCCATTCTGTTTGTGTATAGGCAGGGCATGTCAGTATGATGAGAGAGTTGTATATGTAAAGGCATGAGGCAGCCATTCTTGTAACTGTTACAGTATGTAAGATTTTCATTTAGAAGACTGAAGGAGAGGTTTTCCTGCCAGCCTTGAGGAAGTAGTCTGCCATGTTATGAAAGGGATTGAGTGAAGCTTCTAGGGGTTGAGAAGAGCCCCTGCTCATAGCCAATAAGAAAGGGGGTGCTCACTCTTATAATTTTGAGGAACTGAATGTGTCACAATCATGTGATTTTCAAAGTGGATCCTATAAGGAAACACAGCACAGCTGAGAATCTGATAAGAGGACCTAGTTAGGTGTGTCTAGACTCCTAACTTGTGGAAACTGTGGAGTGATAATTGTGTGTTGTTTTATGCCATGAACATTGTGTAATTTGCTATATGTCAATAGATAACTAATAGAGTTATCAAGCAAAGTTCTCAGTGTCCGTTCATGCCTAGTCTGGGAGAAGATCTGCCCTGGTCCGAGAAGGCTACAGTGTTAGTTCTATTTGTACTGCAGTGATAGGCTCATACCTGATGTAGCTATTTACCTATTCCCCTTCTTCAGATGCTGTGTTCACCCAGTAACCTTCGGAAATTGATTTGTCTTCTCTTATCAGTGCTTCTAAAATATGTGTTATTTAAAATAAAGGAGAGCTTTAGTCCTTTACCAGTGTCACATACCATAAAAAAGGAACCATTTGGTGTTCTCATGTAGACCACATGCTCTGTGATCTTGGTTATTGTGAGTATTACAGAGTGATCATTTTGGGTGATAGGGAACCAGGTTTCCAAAGTGCCTTCTCTTGGAATCATGTGCAATATTGCTCCTTCATTAAATAAAAGAGTATCAAATCTGTGCACTAAACTCTATAGGCTTACCCTATGGATACATTTATTGAAACTTCTTCATCAACAATCTACTTTTTTGCTAAAGTCAGCCAGACAACTAAATTTAAGAAAATACCAAAAGGAATAGAGACAGAGAGACGAACAGAAATTTCCATGTAAAGAATCAGTATAGTGTATTGCTCAAAATATCCAGCATCTGTTTTCTTTCTTTTACAACAGAAATCTTTGCAGCATGGCAATCACAAATTTGTCATTCACTCTTTTTATCTGGAATTTCCTTGCTGGCAAAATCATCTCAATGAGTATTGTGCACTAGAATTCTGACTCCATTAGTTTTAATAGCCTATGTAATGGAATGCTGGTGCCAATGTCCTCTATTTGTCCCCTGTTGCAATCTTACCTGGCACACTGCAGGACACAGTACAATAGCTAATTTTTAGATAAGTATATCTTAGCAGAGCATACAAAAATCAGCTGCAGGTTTATCCTGCCAGATTGTATTTTCTAAACATAATAGCTTAGTTGTAGCAGGCATAGAGTAGATATTTCTCCTCTGATGCATTTTTATCCTCTGATAGTGGAGATGGGCAGTTAAAGGGATGGAGCCTATTATTACCATCCTGCTATATAAGTGCAGCTTTACCACAGATTCATACCTTTTCCTGCTTATCTCTCAGGCTCAGTTACAAGGATTTTGATGAACTGCCCCTAAAACAAAAGGGAAATCCTTGAGTAAGGATGAACCGAGGCTGTTTTCTCAAGTACTACTTGACATTAAATATAAATATTAAATAAAGGATTGTGCTATTTGCTATGAAAATGTAGTTCCTGTCCTTGGAATGTTTTGTTTAATATAGAGAGCACCTGATCTAGATCAGCTCCATGTTAGATAATGGGAAGACAGTGGTGAGCTGAAGTTAACACAGTGTGTTCCTCATGGCAGCTAGAGTCTAGTATAACAGGCACAAGTCAAAGCCAATTACCAAAATTAAAAACATGTTAAATTCTTAGGAGAAGTAAGAATGAGGATAGAAAAATAGTAATCCCTTACACTTACATGATGCCTTTTTAGTTTTATCATTCATGACTCTTAGGAATGACTTATTAACCACATATTGCCTATGAGGAAACTGAGATAAAGATCAGAGAGATTAAAATATTCACAAACCAATAGGGGAGGAAGATGGACATGTGAAAACGAAGTGCCCCTGACTCCCCCTCCACCACTGGTATGCAACTTGACTGACATGTTGAACAGCACTTGCAATGCAATGATTCAAACCAGATTAATTAAGCTTCAAACTCAAAGCTACTCCATCAGTTCTCAAAGCAGGTATTCTTTTTAAAGAGAAAATGAATTATCTGGTGGATGGGGTCTTGTGAACGAAAATAAAGAATGTGGGAGAATTAATGATTAAAAGGAGAACAAGTTGAAGAACTTGTAATGATAGACATCCCATGTTTAAAGTGGAAGCTGAAGAATTGTGTAATAGAGTGTGAAACAGGGCATGAAACTGAGCTAGCAGCATAACTTGTAACAAAAGGCTAACATGTCCTCCCACTTTTATTGCATATTCCTTTGTGGAAGAAAAAGACCTCCTTTCATTAAATATTTGAACAGTAGAAATGCATGTGACTAAGTAGAGACAAGGAGCATGGAGTTTGAAGAATAATGAGTGTTTCCCATCATGCTCCTTTTTATAGTTTACAAAACCAAGAGGGTACACAATTTTTTAAATTTTTTAATGGGTACTGTTATCTCTATTCCATGAATGTTACCATCAGATGTCCATAGATGTTCAAGGGAGTCAAGCAATTGGATTTGTTCCACATTTACTAGCCTACGTAGTGTCACCACCCCACTGTGACAGAGTTAAGAAGCAAGAAACAGGCTCAGAGCTTCCCTGCTTTTATTTTCCATCTTCCTCCTGGCAATGCCTCCATATCATGAGTATAGAGAAGAAAAAGCAGGATAGATGTTCACTCAGGAGATACACTTCAGCTACTCAAATGGGACTTGAGAGTGTTGCCAATCTTCTGCTTGCTCTCAATTCAGTAGGAAGCACATCTTGTGATGGAATCTCCATTAAACTCATCTTTTGGATTAAGGATAATGCAAAAAAAAAAAAAGGAAAGAAGATGGAGCATACATTCTGTCTTTCTTTGCACCATATGTGGAGAGGAATGCTAAAAAAAAAAAAGAAAAGAAAAAATACTATCTACATGCAATCATGAAAATGGCAGTGATGTAAAAATGATGAGTTTATGCTGAAGGATCTAGTTTTGGAAAATAGCTTTTAATGCTGTATATTTATCTGTGGCTTCCTGTAGTTCTTAAACTTATGTTCAAGGCATTGGCTGCATTAATGTGGCCGCTACATTCAAAAGAAACGCAACGAGAGCTCAAAAAAAGTAAATGTAAGCTGGTAGGTAAAATGTCAGTTTTCCTTATATCAATTATGCAGCTAATGTCACAGGCAACAAGGGAAAGGAATACTAGGACAATTTCAATAGAGAAGAGATAGTATACTCAAATTAGGATACTCACTCCCAAAGGACCACTTTATTAAAGTATGGGCATAGGGGAAACTTGAAGGAGGATGTCATAGTGAGGTGAAAGAACAATGATCAGAGTTCAACAATTACATGTCTTCTATAATTGCCTTGTAATGGCATAATGACCTCCAGTATTGAATACAACTAATTCAAGATAATTCCATATAGCACGATGTCTAGGGAAATTAATAACTTTAGCTAACTCTCCTCCTTCAGGTCTCCTACCGGGGTTCTCTGAGGGCCTAACCCAATAGGATTCTAGGAAATATGAAACCTCATTGGTGTTAATGTAGGTTAGCTTTCTAGGACTAAGAGGCTGGTAGAGCAAGGCAACATTTGATAAATACCTATTTATCAGGCCTTAAGGGTAGTAGGTAAATAATGCCATAGATCTTTGACACCAAGTACCTAGTAGTCAGGTACCATAAAGACATAATTATCATTGAATAGCATAATGTTTAAATATTTCTGCTATTTATTAGTCCTGGGATCTTGGGCACATTTCTTGACATATTTGAAAGTGAGTTACTTTATCTACAAAAATATATATAATAATTGGATTTTACTCATAAATTTGTGAGGATTAAACAAAGGTATCAAAGAGCTTAGCATGTAAATATTTTGTAATTATTAATTTTATTATAAAGAATGAATGAAAAAGAAACAGAAACAAACAAAAAAAAAAGGATTGTCTTCTTTCAGAGTCATCTTACCAATAGGATTTTTGAATTTTTACTTACAAAAAATACGGCTAGGCCTAAAGGACTTTTGCTAATAAATTGTTTTAACCATTAAAACACGGCCTTTGCTTAAATAAAACTAACCTTTTAGTATAGAATACTATTTTCAAACTATTGAAGCATACAGACAAAAATTTGGAAAGTTTCAGAGATTATTGAGGCTTGAGGTATATTATTTTTCACAAAATGTCTACATGGCAACAATTTTACTTTTGCAACTTGGAGTTTTAGACAAGATTGGTTCATAATACAAGGGGGTATCAATGGCAGCCATTTAGAATGCCAAGGGCCAGCAACATCCTGGAATCTTCATAGTAACTTTCAAAGGGTACTCAAATGTTTCTTATTAAAATATATAATGATAAAAGGGGAGTTCAAGTTACGTGACTGTTGTCTTTCACAACGCCCTGCAGAGATCACCAATTACGCTTAAGTCATACACTGTGCATGGAACTTGTAGACCTCTATCAATTGTCAACTACTTGTTATTAACAACTCATATCAATAAGACATTTCTCCTTATAGTCCAGTGTGACTGATTGAAATCAGACTCTCATCGAAACGTGATTATGTCAATGATTTCATACTTTCCATTAGTAATACAAAGGTTTGATAATTAAGTCTGTGAACTCAACCTAGAAAAAGGGCTGCATACTTCGCTATTGAATATCACTATGATCACATTGAGGAACTTCTCTTGGGAAACTATGCACTGATGCCAGCGCCTAATCCACCCTTCAAAGTGATTTTGAAACTCTTTTTCTGGAATTGACAATCAAAGCGAACTCCATATTATCCCTGATGTCCAGAATGTCATCAATATGTCTTACTTTCAATATTTCCTTTATCTTTGGGTAAAGATAAAAATCAGTGGGGTCAGATCATGTGAGAAGGAAGGGTGTTGCAATACAATTTTTTGTTTATTGGCTAAAAACTGCCTCACAGACAGTGCTGTGTGAGCTGGTGCATGGTTGTGATGCAGGAGACATGAGATTTACAGTTAAGATTTTCCTGTTTCTCTACTGATATTTACTTGATCTGCTATGCTTCTCACAGTCATATGATGATTTTGACACACCATTTGATGAATTTTTATAATTTTTTTTGAGACAGCATCTCACTTTGTTGCTCTTGGTAGAATGCTGTGGCATCCCAGCTCACAGCAACCTCAAACTCTTGCACTCAAGTGATTCTCTTACCTCAGTCTCCCAAGTAGCTGGGACTACAGGCACTGGCCACAATGCCTGGCTATTTTTAGAGATGAGGTCCTACTCTGGCTCAGGCTGGTCTCAAACCTGTGAGCTCAGGCAATCCACCTGCCGTGGCCTCCCAGAATGCTAAGATCACAGGCATGAGCCACTGTGCCTGGCCAGAATTTTTGCAATATTTTGTCAGTTCTGCTCATTACTGGCCTCTCTGACTTTTCTTCATCAGTGATGCTTTCTCTCCCCTCATAAAAATGTTTAATCCATTTTTTTACACTGCAGTTTTCTTCATGGAATCATCCCCATAAACTTGGACTAATATGTTCTTGAATTCACTTCCACTCTTGTCAAATTTGACAAGAAATTAATGTTTATCCATTCCTGTAATTCAAGCTCTGATATTCTCATAATGGCAAATAAAAACACACTGCAACAATAATGAATGCCACTCAGAAATACATTGCCACAAGTTCACATGAGCATTACTGTGAGACACTGATATACAAAGTTATGAAATCTTACTGAGATGTTTGTACAGTGCTGCCACTGTAAGTCCACAGTGGCAAGTTTGCAAACTAAATTGTCAGACTATGTAAATCATAGTAATGATAGAATTGTTGTTTTTGTTATGGTCTTAATTTTTAGCTTCAGACACCCTGGGCATGGTTAAAGTAGACCCTTTCATTGAAATCTATGACCTGCTATATATCTTTGAGAGCCCAAATCAACAATCTTTCTTTCTGGTCTACCAGGATCAGGAGATTGGCCAAATACCATTGCATAGACTCATATGACTTAGCTCCTCCTAGAATCAAACTACCACCTCCTTACAGAGACCCTCCTAGCATTATTGTTCATGCTGATCAGGGCTATATTGTTTGGAAGAAAAGTGCTCTGAATCTTGAAGATCAAGTTCAAAATTTGGCTTTACCTGGAGGAAATCTAGACTCTCTATTGAAACATATAAGCAACCTCCTTTATTCTAAAATAGCTCTATAGGGATCAAAAGTTTAAAAAAAGGAAAAATAAAAACTTACTCTGCTAGTGGAAGCTCATGTGTTTAACTTCATATTACATTCCACAACCTGGGTCCTTTAAGAAACCAATACTCTATTATACAAACTATATTACCCAAACTGACCCAACCTGAAAAATCTCTTATTTGGCCCTACTTGATTGGATCAAGTATGGCTTATTAGGGCAAAAGAACAAGGAGAATTTAAATCTTATTTACATTAGAATAATGTATGGTAGTAGACATATTTTATCCCCATTTCCACTTACATACCCTAGCTGGGTGGAGTCATAACTGGGTTCTTCAGTTATGGCATAATCCTTTCCCCCACCACCCATGTATCTATGTTTAAGAAAGTACTATCTATGATTCAGAATTCTCATAGCTGCTGATCCTAGAAAACATATAGTGTGAGGATGGTGGAGGGAGGGTGATTGGTGGGCCCACACTTATGGTTCATCTTACAAGGGTACATGTGAATCTTTCTAAATGTAGAATATAAATGTCTTAACACAATAACTAAGAAAATGCCATGAAGGCTATGTTAACCAGTTTGGTGAAAATATTTCAAATTGTATATAAAACCAGCACACTGTACCCCATGGCTGCATTAATGTACACAGCTATGATTTAATAAAAAAAACTATGCCAAGATAAAGTACCAGATTGCAAAAATCTAATGTTTCCTTCAAACACCATATAAGTGACAGTAATTGTGCACCAATGTTTTAAATCATCTTTCCTTAGCTGTTATCATAATGTTAGGCATCTTACTTTTGAAGACAAGCAGAATTTAAATGAGCCCTATAGAACTATGTTTACTTCATGTTAAGTGGGTAGATCTTATACTCTAACCCACATTTATAATATCACTATGAAAATGATTTACCTATCTTACAATTCCCAATTGCCTAAGACAAGAAAATAATTAGCAATGAACATTCACCTTGGAATAAAAGACCATCATAACTAAATTAGCCATATCCTTTACCACAGTTTAAGTTCTTTAAGGAGCCTGTTTTTCCCAGGGCATCCTTCATCATCCAGATGTTCCCTCACATAAAAATCTGTACATTCCCAAATCTACTTGATTCTCATATCCCTTTGCAACTACCAGGAATTCATTGGTTCCATTGCATAATTCAATTTTTTTCTCTAATGTCAGATCCTCTACAGTTTGACCTATAGACTAATTGCAAAGTCAAACAGAATCCCAGTAGTCTTTCTTTCTTGTAAAATTGGAGAAGCTAACTATAAGGTAATTGTTGAGATGAAAAAGAACAAAAAATATCTGGAAAATAAAGTAGTTGGAGGAATCACACTATGCAATTTCCCAGTTTACTGTAAAAACTACAGTAATGGAAATAGTGGAATATCAACATACATAAAAATCAATGATCTAACAGTGGAATAAATAATCATTTTCAGGTACATAAGCACACATATAATCTATTATTTTTTTTTAAAGTACTAAGATAATTAAATGGGGAATTTTTTCAGAAAATATAGCTTAAAATTGGAAATCTATATGCATATACAGGTATATAGATAAATGTTAGTTACATGGATGCTTATATATGTGAGTGTATATATACAAATAATATAGACATATTTATGTCTCAAGCCATATACAAAATTAAATTGAAATAGATCACTAATTCTTCTTATAAGAATTAGAATTTTAAAATCTTTAGGGAAAATAAAGGATAAAAATTCTTATGACATTGAATAAGACAAATATTTCTTAGAAAGTATATACAAAGTAAACACCATTTTAAAATGATGCATTAAACTTCATTCAAATTAAAAATTTCTTCTTCAAATGAAAGAAAAAATGAATAGGCAAGCCACAACTGGAAACAATTAAAATATTTACAAATTAATGAATAGCTAAACCAGTTTAAATTCCATCTAATAAAATACAAATATGATTCAGAAATAAAAAGGAATGCAACTATATGGAGGTATCTTGAAAATGACATAAGGGGCTAGACACAACATTCTACCTACTATACAACTGCATTTATATAAAATTGTAGAAAAAGCAAATCTACACTTATAGAAGACAGATCACTGGTTACCAGGGCCTGCAATTGGGAATGACTGCAAATGCAGTCATTTTTGCAGTAAATGACTGCAAAAAGTAAGGAGAGAACTTTGAAAAAACAGGAAAATATAATACATGTACATTGTTATTGTGGCAGTTGTTACGTGGCAGTATATATTTGTCAAAACATAGAATGGTACACTTAAAGTTCAGGGAGTTATTTTGTAGAATTTTTAAAGTCTACAACTGTGCCAAACCAGGCCATCTAAGGAGAGAGTGTCCCCAGTAGGGGCCTATAAGCTATTATCCCACTCCACTGGCTTCTGCTGTGGTACCCTGAGAGCACATTTGTGACTGTCTCAAGAAAGCGTCCATATTCAGATTGGTGGGGCCCAGGATCTTCACATAAGAGGACCAAGGATTACACTGGACATCTCCAGTAAGCTTGTCACATTATTGGACACGGGAGCAATATTTTTTGGTTTTGAAAGCCCGGAGGAAAGTATTTCAAATTGTATAGAGAAACAGTACACTAATGTACACAGCTATGATTTAATATAAATAAATAAATAAATAAATAACTTGAAAAAAATAAAAGCCTTTGGTTACCTGTCCTCCTCCTCCTGCTTCCTTGTTGGCATCAATGAGCACCACATTCACAGGGATCTCTCCTTTACTTTGTAGTCAGGACACTGAGCCTTCCACCCAATTCATGTAAACTGTACTTCCCCAGGGATTCTGAAACAGTACTGGAATTTTGGCAATGCTGTGAGTAAACGTGTCAGAGAGCTGAACTTAGATCCTCTGAGTGCCCTTATTCAGTATGTAGATGACTTATTAAACTGTAGTGCTTTATATAAATCTTTTGTTGAGGACACTAGACAGATGTTAAATATTCTTAAGGAAGGAAGATTTATGGTGTCAAAGGGAAAGTTGAATTGTGCAAACCTGAATTTACTTACTTAGGCTTTGTTCTTTCCCCTGGTGAGAGGAGACTCTCAAATGAGAGAGTCAATACAGTTTATTCTCTCACTAGCCCCTTTACAAAAAAACAACTCAGGGAACTGTTTTTCTAATTCTTATAAGAATTAGAACTTTAAAATCTTTAGGTAAAAGATTGGGATGTGGACTGGGAATGATAGGGTACTGTCAAATATGGATTCCCCAATATTGAGAGCTGGCTAAACCTTTGAGATTTTCAAGGGAGAAGAAATAGAAATGCTAAAACAGGGTGAGGAACAAGAAAAAAACTTCACAAACCTTGAAACTTCAGGCCTTTTTAAATGCCCCTGCCTTAAGAATACATGATTTAAAGAAACTTTTCTTTCTATATCCTTTCACTGGGCCTATAATTATGATCATCCTTTTCTTAATATTTGGGCCCTGCCTGTTCAACCTCTTTATTAAGTTTGCATCTTCCAGGTTCCAACAGTTCCCCATTAAGATGATGGTGATGGGGCACCTGTGGCTCAAGTGGCTAAGGCGCTAGCCACATACTCCTAAGGTGGCGGGTTCGAATCCCCAGCCCGGGCCCGCCAAACAACAATGATGGCTGCAACAAAAAAATGGCTGAGCATTGCGGCAGGTGCCTGTAGTCACAGCTACTTGGGAGGCTGAGGCAGGAGACTCGCTTGAGCCCAGGAGTTGGAGGTTGCTGTGAGCTGTGATGCCATAGCACTCTACCCAGGGGGATAGCTTGAGGCTCTCTAAAAAAAAAAAAAAAATGATGGTGATACAGAGATACCAACAAATACCAGTGGAACCTATTGATCAAGTGGCCAGAAACTTCCATCCCCTGAAACTCCTTTAGAGTAGAAAACCTAGTTTTCGGTTAGGTAGGCCAACTCTCCCTTCTGACAGCAAGAAGTAGCTAAGAACAGTAATCATCTATTTTCCCTTCAAGATTTCAGGACCCTATCTCCTCAGGGTGGAATGAGAAGAGACAATAAGAAAGGGGCTTCAAGCAGCTAGGACGGAAACCTGGCCTGAAACAGGAAGTGTGAAAGGCCCATAAGAATGTGGATAGGAAGTTACCTCAGTAACTAATGACCAATAGATAGAGACAATCAATGACCAACAGAAAAGGGCACTATTGCCTGAAGGCACAGAGAGGCCAATGAAAGACTTACAACCAATTTGAAATGGTAAGAGTATTTATATCCCTGCAAATGGCTTTTACATCTCCATCTCTCTCATCTTCTGTCCTTCTTGAGAGAGACCCATTTCCAATTCTCTTTAGAAGTGCTTTAAACCAGGCGTCCTCAAACTAGGCCCTGCGGGCCACATGCATTTATCTCACCCGCTGGGTGTTTTTGCGGCCACTGCCTGTCCTGCTTAGCAGCTGACTCGTCCCGGCCCGCAGTTGGGCCCTCCAATGGTCTGAGGTACGGTAAATTGGCCCCCTGTTTAAAAAGTTTGAGGACCCCTGCAAACTTTCTCTTTGTTGTTCTTAAAATCTCTTTCTTTTACCCTGAAAAAAAGATAAATATATATCTTTTAGATATGTATATGTATATACTTTATATAAGTGTGTGTATACACTTGATTTTCAGTAAAGATAAATGTCAGCTCTATAGCCCTTTTTGTTATGTATCAGTGAGTATATTAGCTCCTGCTAGTTAAGCTATACACTAAATACCATTAGAATGAGTAAATAAATGCTATTAGTTATAATCAACAACCAATATTAATGAAATATAACCTTTTTCAATTAGAAATGCATAATTATGGAAGAATATGGATGTTTGCAAGAGTTTTTGTTGATTAATTTCCCTTGGGCCTAAAGGGAATTTAGGGGAATTTACTACCACTTTAAGACTTGCTGTTGTAGCCTGAAGCTCATACTATGTGCAGGATAGATGCCCATATTTAAAATGGACAATTAAGATATCTATTAACTCAAATTCATATTGTACACAAAATCAATTAGGGATAAGAAATAGCAACAGAGAGTTAATCAATAGTCGCCAGAGACTGAAATACAGGGAAAACTCAATTCAAAACATAGAAGACCCTTACAGCACACATATTTAAATGTCAAATATAAATACAAAGAAGAACAAAGTTGAATGTATTCAAAGAAATACCCTCATATGAGTATACTATTATTTGACTTACTTCAGCAACCTCTGACTAACCAATTATATTAATGATAATCACTAAGCATTGATCTCAGCAGTGCACCCCTGTCTTACAATGAAGAGTATCTGTTTATTCTTAGTCCCAAAAGATATCTATCACTCAAGAAGACTCTGCCATATGGAAAACTGTGAAGCCAGCTGCTTTGAGGACTCTGTGGAATATGTCAGGCTAAAAAATATAAATGATCAAACAAACAAAAAAAGATATTTTATAAGAACCACACGGTACTCAAATGCTTATAGCAGCACAATTCAGAATAGCAAAGAAGTGGAAACAACCCAAGTGCCAATCAATACTTGAGTGTATTAATAAAACATGACGTATGTATACAATGAAATACTATTCAGCCATAAAAAGTGTGATCTAATATCTTTCATAACAACCTGGATGGACCGTTCCCCTAAGTGAATTATTTGAAGAGTGGAAAAATAGACACCACATATACTCAATACTAAATTGGAACTATTAGATCAACACCTGCATGCTCAAATGAAAATACAATTCAATGAAATTCAAATAAGAATAGAATGGGCAAATTCCCACCCAATAGGTACATTGCACATTTTTTGGGTGAAGGACAAATTAATCTCAATTTAATATAGACAAAAGCAAACTATGTAACCAAATAATATGTGCTTCCATAACAATATGAAATTAAAAATGTAATAATAGGTTAAATGGGGTATATGAGAAGTCTGTATTTTTCCACTCCTTTTTTTATAAACTTAAAACTACTTTAAAAAATAATGTCTTCTAATAAAAATAAAACAAAACAAACAAACAAAAAAAAGAATCAATGATTAGCCTAACTTCTATAGCATGAGAAAAAGTTTATAAATTCATATATTGCAGATGAAACAATACCATTGACCTTGATTATACTGCATCCTGTTCTTTTATCAATGGCTCCTTTTACCAACTGTGTTCCTTTCTGCCACATTTAGCAAGCACTTAGTTTAAAGGGGGTTCTTCTGCCTATTCATAACACAGATTCTAAACCATCTAACCAGATCCACATTGTACACTTTTCTAAATTGAACTTTCCAGCCACCAATTTCACACTCCTTCTCATGTATAATTCTTACCCTGCCTCTGCAATGTGGTATGAGGTAACATCTTCTTGGTCTTGATTTTGATTCTTCTTTTGTATGTTCTATACTTGTGCCCCAGTGATGCAACTTTGGGGGAACCACAGGCATGATAATATCCAGTCTAAGTATCTGTAGACTGAAAATAGAATTAGGGCAACTTTCATAAGGTTTTGTGGCTTAGTTTATCTCCAATGATAGAAGTGAATTATTATGGCAAGAAAATCCATGTTACTTATAATGTATTACAACAAACTTAGAAACAATAACTGATTGACCATATGAAAAGCATCGCCATCTAGTAAGCAGAAGAGTGGCTTACTTTTGTTAACACTTTGTATAAGAAAAGCCCGTTCTTACAGCCCAAAGAGGATTTGAAACTTATTTCATTTGAGAAGCAGGTAAAGCTTTGCATAACCATCATCCTAAACAAAGAACAATGTAGTCACAAAGGATATTTTTTACTTTCATTGAACCATTATAATTCTGATTTTGATTTAGTTTCACTAGATATTCCTCTATTTCTAAAAAAAATGATATAGGTATAATGACTTTTCTTATCATTTTCATATAATGTAAGATAAAGAACAAATTACAATATCCAGTCCCATATAAAATTAGACATCCAGATTAAATGTAAAGTTAAATCTCCATTCATTCCCTGCATTCATTGAAAGGGGTATAATAGGGTTTGAATATGTCCTCCAAAAAACATGTATGCATTCCTAATGCACCAGTGTTCAAAGGTAGGGCCTAATGTATGGTGTTTAGGTCTTGACAGTGGAGCCTCCATTAATTGATTGATGCAGATTATTAAAGGGCCAGGCATGGTGACTCACTCCTGCAATCCTAGCACTCTGGGAGACTGGTGTAGATGGATTGCCTGAGTGCACAGGTTTGAGACCAGCCTGAGCAAGAGCGAGGCCTTGTCTCTAAAATTAGCCGGGCACTGTGGCAGGTGCCTATAATCCCAGTTTCTTGGGAGGCTGAGGTAAAAGAATCACTTGAGCCCAAGAGATTGAGGTTTCTGTGAGCTATGATGCCACGGTACTCTACCAAGGGTGACAAAGTGAGACTCTGTCTCAAAAAAAAAGATTATTTACTTTAAAGGGAGTACTTATAAAAGTGTGGGTGGAGCACTAGGGGGCCATAAAGGACAGAAAAGTTACCAAGGATTAGAAAGGTAACTTTTACTACCACTAGGTCTGAAGGGGTAAGGGGAAGGAGTGGTCATCAGTACCTAACTGTCTCCTAGAGAATATCAAAATAAGAACAGAGGCGTTTGATCAAAAGATATGCCAAGGTGAGAGGCCTCAGAGGAAAAGAGCCAGGCAACAGTTATGCTGACCTAATTTTCTACTTTCTTCATGTCTTCTACTGCGAATTCCCTTTTTAAAACACAACTGAAAGCCAGAGGAAGGGAGCCCTTTGAGGTAGTGCGTCAGAGACAGCCTTCCAGGGCAAGGAGAGGATATAAGAAAAGTGGAAAGAGGTTGTTAAGAGCATTTGGCTAACAGCCAAAACAAGAGCAAAGAAATTTTTCTTCTGGTTCTTTTCTAAAATTGTCTTCACTCCCTAGGCATCTTCCAATATCCAACTTCTCTCTGCTAAGGTATATTATCACTATAGGTATCCCTCTTGGACAGAACCTAAGATGATGAAGATATGGCCCTTCAAGTCCACAAAAATCTTTCACAAATCTTCATAAGAAGTTTAGTGAATATAAGAAAACTTATAAAATCTCCATTCCTTTGGCTCACCAGTCAGTGGACAATATTATTTTGTTCTAGATGGAACTGACATAATCCCCAAGTACACTTTAGGATGTAACTCCATTCATTTGCCTGTGGATGACTGGTTGTTGAAGCACCCTTTTTTGAAACTATAATTCTTTCCCCCTTGAACGGTCTTGATATCCCTATATAAATTCAACTGACCATAGATACAGCAGTTTATTTCTCACACTAAATTGTATCCCATTAATTGGTGTGTTTAATGTTATATAAGTAATATACTGCCTTGATTGTGGTAGCTCTATAGAAGTTTTGAACTAGGAAAAGGGGAGTCATTCAACTATGCTCTTATTTTTCATCATTGTTTTGGCTACTCTAGGCCCCTTGAATTCACATATAAATTTTAAGATAATCTTGTCAACATCTGCAAATGGGGCAGCTACATTCTTGATTGGAAGTGCATTGGATCTGTACTTCAGTTTGAGGAATGTTGAACATAGAAATATGAGATATTCTTTATTTGATTTAGGTAGTTTTTAATTTCTTTCAAAAATGTTTTGTGGTTTTAAAGTACAACTTTCATGTAAGTTTTGTCTAACAAAAGTTTAATTTATTTGTAAGTATCATATTATTCTGATACTATTGGAATGATTTAATAATTTTATTTTTGGGTTATTCATTGTTTGTACATAGAAATACCATTGTGTTTCATTTATTGATCTCACATCGAACCACCTTCCTGAACTTGTCTATTAGTTATATTAGTCTTTTGTGGATTCCTTAGCATTTTCTATTTCAAAAATTATGCCATATTCAAATATAGATTGCTTTATTTCTTGCTTTTCAATCTATTACATTATTTCTTCTTTACTTATTCCCATGATTAAAATGGTCCAATGTTGACTAGAAGTCAAGAAAGCAGATATCCTTGTCTTCTACCTAATATTAGGGGACTGCAGGACCTTTTCATCTGGTTTTACTTCTCTCTAAAACACATTCCTCCTCCAGGTTTTTGTAGTACCAGCACCTGATACCATTCAGCTATCAGCTAAAATTTTTGTACTTAGGAAATTGCCTTTTCCAGAATATTTCCCTGCCCTCATCCAAACTCCAGTCACTGTCTTTCCCATTATCTCTTATCTTCATGGTATTTATTAAAATGTTATTTTATCTAACCACTGACCCACACTGTTTTGCTAGAATTATAGGCCAATGAGAGTTGACATCTTCTCTAACTTGCTCACTATAGTGTGCCCACTGTTTACAGCAATGCATGGCCCTTAGCGGGCACTTAATATATATTTGGTTACTGACTGAATGGATGGATGACTGAATCAACAAAAATACAAAAAAAAAAAAAAAAAACTATATGCATTTGATGCAGATCTTATGAACCAGAATGGCATAGAATTATCTTCACTACAGAAAATACGCCATGCCCATAAAAAGGTGATACTCTGAGAATGTGTGGAGAATGGCTGTTTCTGTGCCTTCAGTAAGCTGGTATTCAAACACATTTCTGCCTCAAAGCTATAGAGTTATCTAAAATTCTAGAGTAGCCCAACAGTCTGCAATCAATATTTTCTGTGTGTTAAACCAAAGTCTGAGATAGACAGCGCTGTCAGTCCCCCAGAACATATTCTTTTTAGTAAATTATTGTTTCTACAAATCCTGAGTGACAGTTAATGCCAAAGAAATTGCCTCTTCCTTTCTGACATGCAGCCACCCAAAGAAGTAACCACCTGCCAGACAGATGGTCCCCCTTTAGCCAAACCATCCAGGATGGGGTGCCAGTATCTAGGGTCAGTGGTCACACTGGAAATAGCACCTCAGAGGAAGAGTTAGCCAGGAAGCTGCAGGGTAGTTCAAGACAGGCCAAAGTCAAAGGCCATACAGAATGCACCTGTGAATATGAAGCAGAAGGCCCAGTGTGAATTCTTTGTGTTCATGTTTTTTGATGCTTGGATTAACAGATAAAAAACATTAGCTGAATGACCTTGGGCATTCAAAAACTCTTTTTTGTCCTTTATCCTCCCATCTATACAATGAAGGCTTGGGAATGTCTGTGCTGCCCAGTGTAATGACCCCTGGACACATGTGACCATGTGACGTTGAACACTGGAAATGGGGCTAGTCTGAAATGGTTTAATTTAAGAAACACACCACATTTTGAATGCACACACAAATGTAAAATAACATCTACTTATAGTTATTCATCCATCGATGACTTGTTGAAATGATGATTTTTGTATATATTAGATTAAATGAAATCTATTATTAAAATTAATTGCACCTGTTTATTTTATCTTCTAAATGTGGTTACTAGAACATTTAAAAGCATAAGAAAATGTACAAAGACCCTGTGGTGGAAACTAGAACTATAAAATTAGTTTTAGGAGCCTTCTCTGACCTGAGCCAAGTTAGGATAAATAACAATCCACCTTTGTGGTACTCCATCCAGGAAGTATTCTGGACTTCTCTCTATCATTGCATAACATTTACTATATTGTACTGAAAGTCTCTGTTTACATATCTGTTTGTCCCACTACACTGACAGATATCTGAAAGGAGAGGGCTTTGTTTGTTCTTTTTGTATATGTACAGTCTATTACTTCATGTTTAATGTATAAAGAGTATTTATTAATTTTTTTGTAATTAAAGATTGCTGTATAATCTGGCACTAGGTTTTCCCTTAATCACTGGTAAAGATTTGATTAAATTATGTTCTTAAAGATAATGTGAATGATCTGCCTTGCCAGAAACAAAAATAAAAATAGCCTGAAAATAGCATGGTGCAACTTATTCTTAGTGGTACATCTGGCAAAGCCAAACCTACGTGGAACAAAATGATCTGGCCTCGGAAAATAAGTTAAAATTGGGGGGTAGGGCTTTTGGTCCAGCAAAAGGAGAAAGTTCTAAGTGAGGGTACTGGAAACTCTGGGTTGGAGCTAATAATGAGGTACCAACTTAAAGAAGGAAAGTTGGTTTTGTACCTCAGCAAGTTATGAGAAAGGAGTTTTAAAACCTCATGAAGAGGAAGGCACTGGGCCCCATGGCTGTAACCTTAGTACTCTAGGAGGCTGAGGTAGGTGGAGTGCTTGAGCTCAAGAGTTCGTGACCAGCCCAAACAAAAGTGAGATGCTGTTTCTAATAAAAATAGAAAAACTAGCCAGGCTTTGTGGCAGTGCCTGTAGTCCCAGCTACTCAGGATGCTGAGGCAAGAGGATCACTTGAACTCAGGAGTTTGAGGTTTCTGTGAGCTATGTTACCACTGCACTCTACCCAGGGAGACAGAGTGAGATTCTGTCTAAAAAATAATAAACACTATACTATTCTATACAATAAAATGAAATTATAAATTAAAATAAAACCCCATGTTGCTGTATGGGTCTCGTGGAAAAGCAATGTCGTGGAGAATAAGCATGCTTATTGAAATTGTGTTTTAAATAAAGGTGACCACCTACTCACTCAGGCAAAATGGCAAGCTTCTTTATTTGCGGTTGGTTTATATAGGGAATTTTGTACATGCACACAATATAGCAATGACCTCATTGATCCATTTAAACATCATGTGACTACCTTGTGATTAGCTTCCAATAATCCACTCAACATACACCTCTTGACATAACCCTTTCAACATAACCCAATTTAACATAACTTAACAGAGAACATGGTGTTAGCCATTACTTCTTTGTTCTTATCTGATGATGCCTAAGGTTATGGAGGAACAAGGTAGATTGAATACCTGCCCTTGCTGGCCTTGTCATTTGCAGGCTGTTACTTCAGATCTTTAAACAAGGCATAAAAAAACTTCTTGGGCATACAGGAATTTGTGTGCAAACCTCTGTTTCCATGTAGGCTTTAAGTCAGGGGGGTTTTGCTGGAAACTTTTATAAGGAATTTTCAGGCTGGATTTCTCAAAAGCCTTTCATGAGCCCGAGTTTCATCTGTGCCATTAGATACCTGTATGCATTGGTATACATTCCTCTTCTCTTGAGGTCCCCGAGCACATTTCCATTCCAGACCAGTCAGCAAGCGACCTTCATTACTTACCACAGATCAGGAAACGTTACTGATGGGTATCTGGCCAGTTTTCCAAAGGGCTTTTTTATTAGCCTTATAAAGTCAACCTTAATTCCTTAATGCAGTAAATGCTATTCCAGCCAAAGCCTTGGTCATGTTAGGCTCACAACCAACCTGGCCACATGGGATTCTGCCTCAGTTTCTTACAAGTATGCCTGCACAAAGTCTTTTCACTGCTCTCTCTCAAACGGCATTTTTGGCCAGAGGCAATTTCACCTGTAGCCCATAAAGAAACAGCTTGGGTAGCATTGATATATGGACACATGATCAAAGGGGAGAATGAATAGACGTTTTTAAGTTTTATTGAGGTATAATTGATATACAAAGAACTGAGCATATTTAATGTGAACCATTTGATGAGTTTGCACATGTGTAGACAACTCTGATATCCTCACTACAACCTACGTAACAGACATATGTAACACCTCCTAAAGTTTTCCTCCGTCACTTTTTTTGTTTTTCCTTATGCGTTGTGTTTTAGTTTTAGATCTTAGGGTTTTCTGGGATAAGCACACTTAGCATGAGGGCTACATTTGTAACAAAACTTGAAATGCTGTTCCTGAGGTATTAACTATCTTGTAGGTTTCTATAGTAAGTACACTTAACATGAGATCTACATTCTTAATAGATTTTGAAGTGCACATTACTATGGTGTTAACTATAGTTCAACAAACCTCTAGAACTCATTCATTTAACATAGAGATTTTGTATCCACTGAACAATTTCCCATTTCTCAAACCTCAGAGCCCCTGGCAAACAACATTCTACTGCCTACTTACATACATTGGACTATTATAAATACCTCATATAAGTGACAGATCATTCAGTATCTGTCCTTCTGTGACTAGTTTATTACATTTAGCATAATGTCCCCCAAATTCATCCACTTTTCTTCAAATGACAGAATTTTCTTCTTTTTAAAGGATAAATAATGTTCCTTTGTATGCATATAACACAATCTCTTTATACATTTATTTGTTGATGGACACCTGGCTGGTTGTCCTATCTTAACTAATGTGAATAATGTTATAATGAACATGG
>NW_003852512.1:5981212-5983417 GCF_000181295.1 Otolemur garnettii
AGGTTATATAGATTAATATGCTTCAAAATGCTATCTCTACACCATGTGTTTGAGTAGGTACCTGTTGCAGATGTCTTGACTGCAAACGAAGAGAGCTTGAGTCAATAGCATGCTACAGCCAGTGTGAACTAGCTCAGGAGAACTGATTGTACAACTGTGCACATCTCTTCTGGACTCCGTTTCAGTTATGTCCAGTTGTCAACTTCACAACAGCCACGTTTGTTGTATTCATACCATGGAGCTCACCACAAATCTGAGTCTATTTTATCTGCTTTTTGAGAGCCAATCCATCCATACACACACACACACACACATAAACACAAACACATACACACAAACCCCTCTATATTAGGTATATTGCAAAAACATATTTATATCCAGAGATTATCTATTATGTATTTTTGGAATAACTACCAATCATGATGATCAGACAATTGGAATAAGTCACACGGCCTACTCCCAAAAGCAATCGCCCTTCTTAAATCCAGAGGATACATAACTGCTAACGCCAGTATGGCAAAGCTGCTGGCAAAGTTTACACTGGCCTATAGGCATAACATTGCCATATCTAGCAGTATCTATAGAACAAACTCAGAAAAACATAGAAAAATTATTCCAAGACTTGTTAAAACAATGAGGGAGATTTTATTCAGGGGGAAATCAAGACAGTTTTAGAGACTACTACAGTAAGATCAGGCTCTACTTCAAATGTAGTAAGGAAAGGTGAGGATTTATAGCCTAGGAACAGAAGTGAGTAACCAGTGCACAAAAAATTATAGAGCTTTCCCAAACTAACCTACTGTTTAGTTATTAAGGATACGTAATAGTTGTGTATAAGTTTAGGATATAGGATGTTTTGATGCAAGCATACAATTTATGATAATCTAATCTAATCTAGCATATCCATAGCCTCAAGAATTTACAATTAACGTTGGAAACACTCCAATTGCACTCTTTTAGTTATTTTAATGTATACAATAACATGTTAATTATTATCACTTTGTTGCACTATCAAGTATCATTCTTTTTATCTGGCTTTCCAAGTACATTTTTCCACACATTAACCATCCCCATTTTATTTCCCCTTTCTCACTATCCTACCTGGACTCTGGTAACCACCATTTTAATCTCTGGCTTCATGAGATCAGTTGTTTTTATATTTGGATCTCACATATGAGTGAGAACATGTGAGGTTTGTCTTTCTGTGCTTGACTTTATTTCGCTGAACACAATGATCTCTAGTGCCATCCAGATTGTCCCAAATGAGAATATTTCATACTTTTTATGGCTAAAGAATATTGCATTCTGTATATGTACCACAATTTAATTATCCACTCATCTGATGATGGACACTTACGCTGATTTCAAACTTTGCCTATTGAGCCCAGTATTACACTAAACATAGCAGTGAAAATATACTTTTGAGATACTCTTTTCCTTTCTTTGGGATAAATACCTAGCACTGAGATTGCTAGTTACATATTAGGTTTTTGAGAAACCTCTCTAGTGTTCTCTATAATGGGTTGCCCTAATTTACACTTCCCACCAACAATGTAGAATAATCCCTCTTTCTCTGCATCCTTCTCAGCATTCATTGTCTGTTTTTTTTAATAAAATCTATTTTAAATGGAGTTATGACATCTCATTGTAGTTTTGATTTGTATTTCTCTGATGACTAATGATATTGAGGTTTTTTTTTTTTTTTAAATATACCCATTGGCCATTTGTATGCCTTCTTTTGAGTAATGTCTATTTATATATTTTACCCAGCTTAATAGGATTATTTTTCCCCTATTTACTTGCTCAATCTCCTTATACATTACAGTTATCAGTTCTGTGTTATAAAATTAGTTCACTATAGGTATGTAGATTAATTCTGGGGTCTCTGTTCTATCCCACTTGCCTATGTGCCTGTTTGTATTCCAGGGCCATCCTGTTTTGGTTCTTACACCTCTGTAGTATAATATGAAGTCAGGTCATTTATTTCCTATAGCATTCTTTTTGTTATTCTGGGCTATAGTGGTAGATATGAAATTTAAAATTATTTTCTATTTCCATGAAGAATGTCATTGGTATTTTGTTAAAGATTGTGTTGAATCTGTAGATTGTTTTGGGTAGTAAGCACATTTTAGCAATATTGATTCTTCCAATCCATGAGCATGGAATATCATTTCATTGTTCTGTTTCTGCTTCAGTTTATTTCAT
>NW_003852512.1:5983619-5986201 GCF_000181295.1 Otolemur garnettii
ACAGGGTGCAGCAGCACAAGTGCAATGAGGAGGGCTCCAGGGCTCCATGTTGGTGGGATACAGGGTGTATAGCTCTCCATTTTTAAATACTGACAGGGATTACTTAACATAATTTGACAAAAGTAAAAAGGGAAAATGAAAATGTTATGATTTCACTATCATAAATGTTATACCTAATTGTAAATAACTCTTTTAATTATCTTATTACAGCCACTTCCTTTGGCTCACATCTATAATATTTTGGGAGGGAAAGACAGGAGAATCACTTGAGGCCAGGACTTCAAGACCAGCCTGAGGAACATACTGAGATCCTACCTTTACAAAAAATAGAAAAATCATATAGGCATGTTGATGCACACCTGTTGTCCCAGGTAATGAGAAGGCTGAGTTGGGCCAGGAGGATTGCTTGAACTTAGCAGTAGGAGGTTGCAGTGTATTTAATATGACGATTCCACTCCACTCTGTCCTGGATGACAGAGTGAGATGTGGTTTCAGGGAAAAAAAAAAAAAATCCTATTATAAAGCAGGCTGGGAAGCCGGGCAATTCATATAAGGGTTTCTGAGCTTGAGCAGCATAAAGGCAGAAAAGCAGTGGTCTGAGTATGATGGAAGTTAACTATGAAGAATAAGAAAAGCATCTGTACACTGGAAAGGCTCGGTGTAGGGGTTCAAAAGCAACACAAGATGAAGGTTTCCTGTCTGTAAGGAGTTTATAATTGGAAAATTAGGACCAGAGTAAGAAGGGCATCTACAAGTGCAGAGAGAGGCCTGAGAAAGGGCATCAGAACTCAAGGAATGTAGAAGGGCATTTGTGTAGGAGGGCAGCCCAGCACAGGGTGCAGCAGCACAAGTGCAATGAGGAGGGGTCCAGGGCTCCATCTTGGTGGGATACAAGGTGCATGGCTCTCCTTAAGGTGTCAGAGCATCAGTAGGGTGAAGCAGCTTTCATATAGTGCAGTAGTCAGTGCAGGATGTTGTAACAAGAGCAGGATTATGGAAGTGTTTCTACATAGAGGGGGGGAATGGAAGTGACCCTATGTGGGAGGCTATAATCTGTAGAAGTCATAAGGGCATCCATTTGGATTCAGGAATTACTACAATAGGAGATAAATTACATCAATGAGGGTTAAACACATAGTTGAATACATTTCAGACAATCAGAGCCAGGTTTCTTGCTGTCAGAAAAAGGAGTCACAAGTTACAGGAAAAATTTAGAATGAACCTTATGGCATTGGATAGAAATTGAAAGTATAAATACAAAATTGTCATTGTTAATAAATAATGCACAATGGACTGTAAATACATATGGATGCATATTTACCAACTCTGCCCACTGAAAGACCTGGGAAGTACAATACGGCTATTGCAATGAGTACATCTTGGGCTCAGTTATTTGAAGAAACACAAAGTCATATTAAAGGAGCTACTCCTGACTAAATCTGCAACAATTTATGCATGAAAATAAATAATGATAGTGACAAATTACAACTCATCAAATAAGCTAGAAAATCACAGTCAGCACAGATATAAATGCATGAACACTTTACATGGTAGAAAAATAATGCAAAGAGATAGATAATACATCAATTTTGTTGAGGAACAAGGCATTTACATTGTGAGAAAGTAACTCCCCATAAAATATTTGTTATTTAAAATTGACAGGAGAGTAACTTCTCTGTGGATTACCCTGGCAGAAGCCATTTTAATCGAGTGATCAAACAATGTCCTTAAGGGACAAACTGAAATTGGGTGCTTCATGATAGGATGCCAAGACAAGAAAACAATATCATTTCTGCCCTGACGAAGATGCATACCTGGATGTAGTTATGTAAAAATATAAGACAAATCTAGATTGAGAGACAGTCAACAAACTAATTGACCTACAGTCCTCAAAGTCTCAATGTTATTAAAGTCAAAAGAAGACTAAGAATTTGTCCCAGTATAGAGGACATTAAAGAGATAGGAGAAATAAAAGTAAAGCATAGTTCTGACCTGGATGTTTTTGCTTCAACATATTTTTGATGGGCAATTGTCAAATGAGATCTGAGGATTTGACAGTAGTAATGTACCCATGTTTACTTCCTGATTTAGATGATCACATAAGAGAATGTCTTCATTCATAAGAAATGTGCACTAATCGATTCGGTGTTAATAAAACATAATTTTTATAATATATTTGCCACTTTTTGATAATTTGGAGATAGTTTCAAAGTACACAACATGAAGTATAAAATGAAAACAAATATATCAAGGAATTGAAATGTAGTGATCTTTATTATATTTATAAGTTTAAAATTAAAAAGTCTAAACCTTATGCAAATTGATAGCCAGAAAATTAATATAAAATTGACAGTGACAATATCTTACATGGATTCCTGAAGAGCCATACTTGAATAAGTTAGAAAGAGACAAATACAATTTTCTATGGATTTGGTGATGGATGACTCAGAAATTGACTCATTCATGTTGAAAATTAATGAAAAATACTTAATTATAAATGCTTAACAGAATTTGAAAATGGAAAGAAATATTTCCAAGCTAGTATATTTGTATATGTGTTAGTCTTAAAATGTAATATATAT